>NW_011472628.1:34038-40466 GCF_000754665.1 Bison bison bison
TGGAAAAGATTTGCAAAGATGTTCTTTCTTAACTTTCTCCTTGTGTTACTGCTTTTAATTCTTAAATAGTGTGAACTTACAATGTGTGATTTTTAGGTTTTCATGGTTAAATAGTAAGTCTGCCCAACCATAAAGAATCTAAGCAAAATTTACCTGTGCCTTCGTATACACTCACTCACTCAGCTCTACCCAGTTCTTTTCATCTTTTATTTATTTAATCTATAAACTGAGTTGGAACTCAGGTATCATGCTAGGTGACAGAAGGATCTGATCACTTCTCAGACTGCTTAAAATAATGGGAATAGTCAAAATGTTAAAAATACATGATCTTTGGTTTAATGATGGAGATACTGTTCTAAAATAAAAACCATAGGAGAGCACAGAGGAAGGCACTTCTTAGAGAGGGGAACATTTTAGAAAAGGCTTCATGAAAGTAGTACTACAGCTCCATAGTCCTTTATCCCAAACCCCTTAGACCAAATACGTTTTGATATTCTGAATTCTTTGGATTTAGAAAGATAATACAGTGTGTTTATTTTACCCTTCCACCAGTTTATGGCAGTATGCTGGAATCAAATACATTAATATTTCTACAGTAAAACAAATAGTCACTCTGATGAGCTAAGTAAAAACTCTAAAAAGCCCCAGGTCAAGTTTCAACGCCAGTGAGTTTATGAAAAATTTATGAAAAAATTGTGGGATTATAAAAAATTATGAACTGTATTTGCACCAAGTGATTAATAATGGGACGTGATGTTCTCTTCTGTTGTCACCTGCTAATCCTTTGTTATCATTTTGAACATGAATTACCTGTAGTTATTTTTTAAAGTCAGTACCATTCTTCTTTTTTCTTTATACTTTTAAATTCAAGTTGAGTCTTTTGGAGCCTTGCAATTTCATAAAGTCATTCATCTGAGTAAGTCATTTAGTAAATCTCAAAATTTCTACATCCTAGCTGTGTTTCTAAAATACAGTCATCTTCATACTCTCCTTCACATTCTTCCAGATGTCTCCTACATTGGCATGAGTCAGAGGAATACTCATTATCTTGATTACTTCTTTCATTTTATACTGCATTGAACTTGACTTGAAAAGTTCATAGCCTAACTCCTTAGGAACATTTCAGTGGAAGCTTAGTGCATTAACATCTCTCTTGGTTTCCTTCCACTGTTTTAATGAACATAAACTTTTTCCACATACCCCATATACTGCAAGCAAGCTTAGTTTCTCCTTCTTTAGACTAAACTTTGAAATGTCTCTCAGGATTAAGCCCTACTGGATCATTTATATCAGCTAAAGAGTATAGATTTAAAATTCTGTTGCTAAACATGTCAAGTAGACTTAACATTGACAACAGCTGCTAATGAGAAGCCTTTAGAATTTTTAATCTTTTTAATAATCAAATTTGCATGTTAGATTACTTGCCAGCAAGATAAGTACTCAGTGGAGGGCAGAAGATTTAGAGGCATATTAGAAGGTATTTGTTATATTTCATATAAGATGGAAGACAAAGTATAGAAGGTAAAATAGATGTGTTGATTAATTGAGTGGTGGAGGTGAGAGGGGAATCAGGATTTCTGGGGTTTTGGCTTGGGCCATGCAGTGAGATATTTATTCTTGTTGATGAAACTGGGAGTAAGGGAAGAAAAGAATAAATGGGTTAGATGTGGGAAGTGATGATTACCAGCTTGGCTGGCTCTAGGCAGGTAGAACTCTAATTCCTTTTACGATGTTTGAGTGGAAATCTTTTTAATGTAACCACCAGATGGATATATGGTTCTGTTATTTAGAAAAGGAGTCTGAGATACACATTTGAATCTCTTAGCTGGCTGTGTATCTTCTTAGCTGGCTGATAGGTAATCCCTGCTAAGGTGTTAGCTGTTGAGTTTTCTGAACCATTAGCTATCCTTAAAGTAGACCAGTGCCCACACAAAGAAGTCCATTAAGAAAGACAATAAAAGCAAAGCTACTGAACTCTTCCTTCAGTTCACTGAATTATGACTGTCTTTCCATGTTAATATATCTTATTATCCTCTAAAATATATTAGGGACATATATATTATATATAGGATATATATATATATAGGATATATAAAATATATCTAGACAAACACCTTTTAAATGATCTGTTTTATGTTCTTTCAGGTATAACTATTATACTTTCAGTTGGCATTCATTGCACAATTTTTTCAAATTAAAAAAATAGACTTTAAATAATTATTTTAGCACAACTGAAAATTTTCACTTAAGTTCAAATATTGATCACTAACTTCTAGGCACTAATCTAAGCATGTATATAACATATGTACTCATAATAGTACATGGTTAGATGTGCCCTCTTTACATTTGAGGAGACTGAGACTTTATGTGTAGAGCTGGGGTATGAACCCAGGCAGTCTAGCTCCAGAATCTATGCTCTTTCTGTGGCTTTTTCTCTGTGATCTTTTATGGCTCTGATTATAAAAACATGGTGATTTGCTGAAAAATATTGTTAACAGATTTTAGACATTGTTTCTAATGAAGTAAGAGGTTCAATTGGTTCTTACTTGCCTAATCATAAGAATCACTTGAGACCCTTATTAAAATTCATTTCTAGACTCTGTTCCTAATAAGTAAATTCAAAGCTCTGTGAAGAACCCTGGGAATCTCTTTCACAGTGATCTAGATGAATTCTATGATCCAGACAAGTTAGGGACACCCTAGTCTAGATTTGATCTCTTTTAGAACTAATAATATTTTTGTTTCCCCTTTTTTCCCCACACATATTATAGATTATTATCCTATCTACCCTGTTATCTATATAATATATACTTTATCACTAGCACTGAGTTTTTGAGTATAAATTAAAGCAAACTGTTAGCTTTTTCCTTTGATTCCCATGTTTCAGTGAATATATGAGGTGTTCTACATTTCTACAGTCATAGCTTATTGGCCTAATAACTGAGTAAGTGGTATCACCACATAGCATAGATTCTAGTGCTGTTGTCCTTGGGTTATATTTAACCATACAGTGTTTTGTGATAACATTGAGCAAACAAAATCTAAAAAATCCAAAAGCTCTCCATTCTCATGGTTAACACATACTTGCTTTCATGCTTGTTTTTTCTGAGATTTTAAAATTCTTAAGATATTCATTTCTTCATTGACTGAGACCTTGATTTTCAGCCATGTGGTTGGTTTAAATGAAACTGTTAGATGATTTCCTGACATTTAGATACTCACTGCTGTCTAGGTGAATCTAACCTCTGGAGTGACACGTGGCAAGTTTTGAGGGCTTACCTTTTGGCTCACTTTGCCTACATGGCTCTTTCAGTAAGACAGATTGGGCAAGGCAAGGTACTTCTTGGTATACTTTTAAAAGTTATATATCATCTACTTCTTAGTGGCAGAGATTGTTACCATAAAGACTTTAGAAGTGCCATACCAAGTTAAACCATGCTGCTTCTTATCTCCACACCAATATTTGAAAACGTACTTTGAAAACCTTAGATTACCCCCAGAATGTCAGAGTAATCCCAGTGTTTTCTTAACTTTAACATAATCTAATACCACTCTGGCTTCACTCCTTTATTCTCCTAGTCCAGAAACCTCATCCCAAGATTAAAGTCATAAGAACCGTTGTTTCGTCCCTAAATAATCCCCACACTACCTTTGCTCATGGAATTCCTTTTGCCTGGAAGGTGCCTTCCTCCCACTTCTCCTTCCTGTCTCATCTAAATTGGCAACTTGTTGTTTCTTTTTAATTGGCAACTTCTTTATGAAAACTTTTGAGAGTTCTACCTCCCTCTCCTTTTAGCATCCATGACATACTAAGTCTGTCTGTCTTTTGCCTAATGTATTGATTTATGAATATACTGTGTATAATCATTTGTCCTCATTGTCTTCAGTTTTTTTATTGTAATATTTCAAGTATATTTTCATTTCTATCGCCTACGGCAAGCCATTTTCTAAAATTCCATCCCGCTTTAGGTTTCATTTTTGCCCAATGGGTTTTTGGTTGGATTATGTTCTTCTCTGTAACCTCAAATACATCCAGCCCTCAGTCAGCCTCTTGTGATTTTCTCCCAAGCCAAATCTGCCTTTAATAGCCCCTGCTTTTTGTGTAATCTTTTATTCAAACAACTAAAAACATTAGTCCTAAAACCGGATTGATCCTGACTGATCTTGCAAAGTCAAAGGGAAGTTTGATTCCCAACTTCTCTAGCTCCTGAAATGCTAAAATTTCTGACCCCATCCCTAAAATGCATTTGAAACAGCATCTTTTATCTTCTTTAACTTTTTGCTAGTGACTTATTATTTTGCTTTTTGACAGATTGAATTTTTTTATTGAAATATAGTTGATTTGCAGTGTTGTGTTAATTTCTGCCATATAGCAAAGTGGTTTAGTTATATATATGTAGTTAGCCATACCTTTCAGCATGTGAGATCTTAGTTCCCCAACCTGGGATCAGACCCGCGCCTCCTGCATTGGAAGCATGGAGTCTTAACCACTGAACCTCCAGGGAAGTTCCAGTTACACACATATATACTTTCTTTCTTGCAGTCTTTTTCCATTATGATTTATCTCAAGATATTGAATAGAGTTAACTGTGCTGTACGTAGGACCTCGTCATTTATCCATTCTATATGTAATAGTTTACATCTGCTAACTCCAAAATCCCAGTCCATCCCTTCCCAATTCCCCTCCCCCTCCCCCTTTAGCAGTCACAAATCTGTTCACCATGTCTGAATCTGTTTCATAGATAGGTTCAACAAATTGAATTCTTAATTGCTATGCAATAAACTTATAATTCCATAAAACTAAAATGAGGAAACTGCAACCCTCATTTTATTTGACTTTTACTTTTTAGCTCCTCAATACACTCAAACATTGTCTTCATATAAAATCAGTCTGGGATTATTCAAAGCAGAACAGATTACTGTTAAGTCAAATTTTGACTGTTATATGTGTATCTTTCCTAGGATCTTTTCCTTAAATCTCTTTATTTTCTATTTATTTTCCCCTGCCCTTCAGTTAAATCAGATTCCTTCTTGAGGACCTGCTCTTTGCTGTGGACTCCAGAAGAGCCTCTGTCTCCCTCAATTCTTCTATTCCAACCACTACCTTTTGAAAATGGGAAGGAACAAAAAATTTTACTGTTCAGTAAAAAACATAAGGGCAAAGGGGAAACCGCAATTTGGTTATTCATTGTCAAATCAGATTAATAGATCTGTTGGTTTTCTTAGATTCCTGTATCTCACAAAATAAAAATTCTGGAGCTGTGATTTCAGAAGCAAAATACTGTTGGCATAGGACTTATTCTTAGCAGCCTTAGCTCTAACCCTTTATTACTTGCAGAAGAGTCATATATTACCTTTTTTTCTAAATGAAACTATTATAAATTATTAACTGCATAAATTATAAACTTCAATCTACCTGCCAAAGTAGTAGCATTGGAACCAAAAGTTCATTTGCTGAGTAAAGAGTGGAGTAAGTCTCCACAGAACCGAGGCTCTGTATTTGTGGAGGGAGAACTGTGCTGATTGAGAACCTCATCTTCAAAAGAGAAGGGTGGGGGCGTGGGTAAGAAGATGTGAAAGGAGACCAGAAAGACAATAATACAGTGTGAGATAGTGAGGGGAAACTTGAGACTTTTTGCTTTTACAAACCCCTAGCACAATAGGGCTTCCCAGGTGGCTCAATGATAAAGAATCCACCCATCAAAGGCAGGAGACACAAGTTTGATCCCTGGGTCCTAAAGATCCCCTGGAGAAGGAAATAGCAACCCACTATTCTTGCCTGGGAAATCCCATGGACAGAGGAGCCTGGCGAGCTACAGTCTTAGGGTCTCAAAGAGTCAGACATAACTGAGCAACTAAACAACAACAGTCCAACTACTTAAAAATAGCTTTATAGTATCAGCTTCTCAAGGTCCTAGTGCCCTAGTTTCCTTATTTGTAGAGTGGAGATAGTAGTGCCTCCTGCACCAGCCTTAAATGGTATAATCTTAAATGGTATAATATGTGCCAAGTATCTGATATCATGCTCCCTGTCTGGTTCTTATTTTTAATTACTTATTCATTTTTATTGTATTATTTTTGTTTATTTTCCCATTTGGGATCCTAGTGGAGTCTATAATATAATCTCCAAAGGTATCTGCCAAGTTGTGGGCATTGTTTTCCTGTGAAAAAGACCTTATTGTGAAGCCCTGCTTTAAAAACTTATTGTTAGATCAGTGTCTTCAGAGATGAAGTGTATGGGACACAGGGAGGGAAAAACGGAGGAGCAGGTACTGTTTAAGAACTAGCAGCAAAGCCTGAGTTTATATGCCCTCTGTTTTTGCCATGTTATAAATTTTTACTTGCTTCTCTCCTAGCATAGCTACACACACACACACACACACACACACACAACCCTTAGCTTTGACTTGCAACCGTAGTCTTAAAGC
>NW_011472628.1:40566-40742 GCF_000754665.1 Bison bison bison
TAGTGGTTCCATAGTCATATATTTATTGAGCATCTACTACATGTTTGGCACTGTCCTAAGCACTGAGTAGACTATGCATAAAACAGATAAGACCTTTACTTTCAAACAGCATTCAGTTGCTAAACCCATTTCCTTTTCTGTAGGGTGTTTTCATTGTCTCCAAATTTTAGAGCTTA
>NW_011472628.1:40842-43416 GCF_000754665.1 Bison bison bison
AGAGCTTAAAAAGTGCCATACAGATCATCTAGTCTAACTTCTCTATTCAAATGAAGAACATGAGCCTCTAAGATCCACAGGAGAGTAAGAGAACTTAGCAAACAACTCCAAGTAATGATAGCAAACTATAGGAAAATCAAAAATTGTGAGAATTTACTGTATCGTTAGCATGAGTTTAGAAAACGTGTAAATTATAAGGAAAGTTCAGTTGTGTTAATATGAATGAAAGACTTCACGGTATTCAAGGCAAAATCAGGGAATTTAGTGTCTTCTTCAACACTACAGTGAAACCATTTTTGTATTGTGTGGTGACTATTATCCATAAATACTTTTTTGCTTATATATCAAAAGTTTCAGAAGCAACCATATTAGTGATGCTGTTTATAAGTGTCTAGGTAGTGTTGATAGAAATAATGTGCTTTCCTACTTTACTTAAAATCACAGAATTCACATCTGGGATTCAGACCCCTATTTCAAGGATGAGACATTGACTCCCAAAGAGGTTAATTGACTTGCCCAAATAAGAGCCCAAATTAGCAAGTTATATTTAAACAAGGGGTCAGGTTATTATATTTTTATATTCAGATGCCAATTATTCTCAACTGTAAATGATCTAATAATTGTCATTATCAGACCTGCTAAGCATTAGTCTTATTTTTTAAATTGGAGAATATCTGAAAAATTGATGAAATAAAAATGAAGTTACAGATACTAGAACAGAATCTCTTGGCATTACTTCTGTTGATACATCTTTCATGCTGAAAATATTCAACATTCAGTTGCTGGTCACAAATAACTTTCCCCCACACTCTAGGTATTGTCTTCTGAGAACTCTGAAGCAGTGTCAGACATTGAGGGAAGCTCTCATTGCTGCGGGAAAAGAGATTATATGGCATGGGCGAACAAAAGAAGAACCAGCACATTACTGTAGCATTTGTGAGGTAAATAATTGTTCTTATTCAGTTGTTTTATAAACCTCTTACCTCTCCTGTTTGGGTTTCTCTTTAGTTATTTTTTTAATGTACTTTTATGTAATGCATTTTACTGAAATTGACATTGTGTTCCATGTTGTTATTTAACTATTATATTAAACTTTATTCTGGTGAAATGCCATTTCACTAACTGTGAATTAACTGAATTAACCCTAAAAGTATTTACTAGAATCATTTATCTGGTAGATAACAGTTGGCCCTCCCTATCCACAGGTTCCTATCTGTGGATTCAACCAACCGCAGATCGAAAATATTCGGGGGTTGGGGAGATATTCCAGAAAGTTCCAAAGAGCATGACTTAAACTTGCCATACACCAACAACTATTTTGTTTTATGTATTATAGGTAATATAGAGATGATTTAGGTATAGAGGAGGATGTGCGTAGGTTATATGCAGTTAGTATGCCATTTTTTGTAAGGGACTTGAGCATCCTTAGATTTTGGTACCCATGGAGGGTCCTGGAACCAATCCTCATGGATACTGAGGGACAGCTGTGTTTAACAGATGATAAGTGTCAAGTTAAATCTTGAAATTTTAAACTGGGAACACTCCAGGTGTAGACAGATGCCAGTAAACTGGATATAGTTCAGTACAGTTTCAGGCAGATCATTGTTCAGTTCTCTCTGGTACAATTCACAGTACGTTGGTCAGTCTTCTCCTGTGGCCAAGGCTTGCAGGAGATGCAGAAACAAAGATGTGGTACCTGCTCTAAAGGAGCTTACATCCTACTTAGGGAAGACAAATTATAAACAGTTCTATTGTATATGAGACTATGGTGAATGCAAAGTTGGTCTCACTGTTAAGAAAACATGAAGAGGAGAAAATGACCTGAGTTTTCCCTTCTAGTATTCGCATGAGTTCACCAAAGTATTAACATTTGAGTCCATCCTCTAAGGATGAATATGATTTTAGGCAACTAAAGATTAATTTATGGCAAAAACCACTACAATATTGTAAAGTAATTAGCCTCCAATTAAAATAAATTAAAAAAAATAAAAATAAAGCAAATTTTCCTTTCCAATAAAATAAATAAAAGTAGAATGAATGTTTTTATGAGCTGTAGGAACAGCAATGGAAATGGAATGGTTTCTTCAGAAAAGGGTAAATAGTTCAGTGTGACTAGAACACAGACTATGTAAATTCCATTTATGAGTTTGCTTGGTAGGAAGTTTGCAGAGCATTTTGAATGATTTTAAAGGAGTTTGATACTTAACTCTGAGATCATTGAAGCCATCAAAAGTTTTTGAGCAAGTACACAAGTTGGGTAAGTATTTCAGAGAGAAAAGTGATTGGAGAGGATGGAGATAAGAAGCTATTGCAGTGGTGTTAAGGGTTGTCATCCTAAGGCCTAAACTAGAACCTGGCAGTGGGAATATTGAAGGAGAGGAATTAAAAAGATATTTCAAGGTAAAATTCACAAGACAACTTATTAAATAGCAGAAGTGAGAGACGAGTTGAAGAATGTTCACAAATTTTCCAACTCCGATTATGAGGTTTATGTTATTTGTTATTGCTCATTGATAGTAATGAAAAACATGGTTAACCCTCGGATTTTAATAACATAATTTCAAAGAAGAGATG
>NW_011472628.1:43516-47809 GCF_000754665.1 Bison bison bison
GGGATATTAATGATCCATTCCAAACCTTGAAATTGTGTAATTTTGACGTTGATTTTTATTTGAGATGATTGAATCCATCAAGTTTGTTTTGAGGTTTGGCTAAGCATTAAGCTCTGTGATAAGCTCTGGAGTTTCGGTGATGAATAAAACATAGTCTTCATCTTTGAGGAGCTCAGTCTATTGGGAAAGACAAGTATCCATACACAGTGCTATCATTGAGAAGTAGAAGGAAATTAAGGATCACTTTCATCTGATTGTATACTGATGTTTTGAATTTAAAACAAATAAATGGGCTGACCTTGATCAAACTTTTGAATTAGGCTTTTTGCCAGTGGTTTTAATGAGTACATCATTCCCCTGGGTCACTCCCCTAAAGATGCAATCCCACCTATGTCTTTGGGTCTGGTACAAAACAAACCCAGTCTATTAAAAATTCTTAAACACAGCTATGTTTGTCTTAGTACCCACTCTTAATCAGTAATCACTGTCCACAACTCCTTGTAAAGTAGAACTCTATATAGTAAAGTAGTACAATAAAATAACTACTACTGTATCTATTGAATGCTTTTTCTCTTGTATGAACTAGGTGGAGGTTTTTAATCTGCTTTTTGTCACTAATGAGAGCAATTCTCGAAAGACCTACATAGTACATTGCCAAGATTGTGCAAGAAAAACAAGTGGAAACCTGGAAAATTTTGTGGTGCTAGAACAGTACAAAATGGAGGACCTGATGCAAGTCTATGACCAATTTACATTAGTAAGTGAAACCAACATGTGAGTACATAGTTAGCTGGATAGGGAAGCACCAGGATTTGTTCTGCCACCTGATGAGTAGGAGGTAATGAAATATTTAAATTTTCCTTTGACTCATTAGATATTTCATGAGGAAATACTCATATTCCCTCCCTCCTCCACTTCCAGGTATTTATTTCTATGAAATTGGCATATTTTATTTTTACTTTTCTTCCTGGGTGAGACCAGCCCTAAATAATGTCACAGTAACTACATTTTAAAATCTTTGTGTACTTTTAGAACATTGCCACATCCTTTGTGTCATTTGATCTCAGTTGATAAGATGTTTGTGTACATAGGTTATTAGTGTCCACAAAATGAGTCAATATGTATGCTTTTAAATAACTTCTGCTTTTAGAGCTAATTGTATTTATTTAAAACCTTGTCCTTGCCAGAAGTAGTAACTTTACAGGAATATTCAATGGAGCTTAACTTCCTGGTATGTTGAATAACCTTATGAAATTCAAATACCTTTATAAATTGCACACAGTTTTAAATTTTAAACAGCAGATGCTTAGGGGAAAGCATTTTACTCTAGCACATCAATAGTTTTATGAATAAGAAATAGACATAATTTATGAATTGTTGAATTCCTTCAATACTTTTTCTCTTACATATGTGGTCAGAAACTGAATTTTTGAAGTTTAGCTTCTGGTATTTTCATTTGAATAGTCTTCAAGATTGCTTGAAGAAGATGAAAATTACCTGTTAAATAAATTATCATCTAGTTGAATTAGGTTCTGAAGCAAGTCACCAAGGAAGTCATAGTTGATTTGTTATATTATTTTTTACAAGCCGCCTTTTAATTTTTAAGCAATTTCAAAAAATGGTCAACCTAATAACATTTTAAGAGTTTTTGACTAATTGGTGGAGAAGTACCAAAATGTAGGGTACACTAAGTAGGGTAATGGTCTCAGACTCTTAGGAAAATTGGCCAGGTGGGGGACAGTAACAGAGGTTATACTGGACAGAGTGTGACAGGCAGCTGAACTTTCTTGAGAATTGTTCTTTCCCCTACCTTTATACACAGACCATGTTTGTAGCCTTGAGCTAGGAAACACTATTAACAATTTATATACCAAAGTAACATACTTTACTTTCATTTTCAGGCTCCTCCATTACCATCCTCCTCATCTTGATATTGTTCCACGGACATTAAACGAGACCTTTTCTGCTATTCAGGAAGTAACCCAGTTCTGCACCACTGGTTTTTGTAGCTATCTCGTAAGGCTGCTGGCTGAAAACTGTGTCTATGCAACCTTCCAAGTGCGGAGTGTCAACCAACTGGACAGGGGAGAGCTTTGCTCCTACTCCAGGACTCTCACAAAGCTGATCAGCTGTTCTTCAGAAACAAATAATAATTTCCATGTTTTGTATATATCTGACAAAACTGGCAACATAATACAGACTACTGACTTGAAGACAACCTCTTTTATATTTCTCTATTTCTGGGCTGACGAATTGGTTTTCATCTGTCTTTTCCCCTCTTCAGAATTTTCCTTGGGAAAAAATACTAGCCTAGCCGGTCATTTCTTTGTAAGGTAGTTAGAAATTTTAAGTCTTTATTTGGTCAACTTTTTTTTAATGTGAAAAGTTAGGTAAGGAACTTTTTTACTGCTTTTATGTTTTTCTGTCTTGTTTTGAAACCATGACGGTTATTACACTTCTGGTTCCTAAATAAAATGTTTAAAAAATTTAACAGCCAAGTCACAAAGATAATGGATTGCACATAGACTAAGGAATAAACTTCAGATTTGTGATTTTTGTTTCTAATCCTGATGTAAATTTACACTATTTATAAATACGTATTTATTGCTTGAAGATATTTGTGAATGGAATGCTGTTATTTTTTCCAGATTTACCTGCCATTGAAATTTTAAGGAGTTCTGTAATTTCAAACACTACTCCTATTACATTTTCTATGTGTAAATAAAACTGCTTAGCATTGTACAGAAACTTTTATTAAAATTGTTTAATGTTTAAAGAGTTTTCTATTGTTTGAGTTTTAAAAAGACTTTATGTACAGTGCCCAGTTTTTGTTCATTTTTCAAATCTGATTATATATATTTTATATATACTTGTGTATGTATATATAATATATATAGAAATCTGGATATATATGTATAAAGATTTAGAACTTAAATTTTTCTCGTTTTAAGTTTCCCATCTATGGTAGATTTTTGAGGTGTCTACTGTAAAGTATTGCTTACAAAAGTATGATTATTTTTAAAGAAATATATATGGTATGTAACTTCAAGACCTAAAATGTCAGACTGGTTTATTGTTAAGTTGCAATTCTGCAATGACAGATCAATAAACAGATGCTGCCAAAATGTAGTATAATAGTAGAAAACAAATAGTGATTGAACTTAAAGTTTTAAAGGGCATGTTATATGGGCTTGACAAATCCTGTACATTATTTATTAGTGTTTTCTATGGAAAAAAAGATTCAGATGAAGGGCTCTATTTTAGAATGCAAATAAATTAAGAGGCTTATTTTTTAATGTTAGGCAGTTTTGACATTTCATGCTTTCCTGCTTGCATGACATGATATGGGCAGGGGAGGGAGTCTTTCAATTCTATAGCAGTAGTAAAATAGAGTAAGCTATATTAGCCTTATGGAATCACTTCTAATTAACAATAGTATTTCATATTATAATGTACCTTGCATTTGACACACATTCTCATTTTATCATGCTGCTCTTTCTAAGGTTTTTCCAGGAATATTTAGTGAAGAAGCATAGAGAATGCTCTAAGTAAAGTTATATATAACTAAAGAGAATTTATAATCCTATCTGGTGAAATGCTGTGCTGACTGGATTAACAAGTTCTCTTTTTCAGATAGTTTTGGAGTATGTTGTCCTCCTAGAAACAGTTTGAAGGCTTGAAAGCATGGAGACATTTTATCCAATTAGTTAATAATTTGGTAAATATTGAACTTGAAAATCTACTAGCAGCAGTCATCTCTTGACAGTTTCAGAAGGAAATAATTGCACATGTATTTTAGTGAAGAAGCAAGAGTGCTTGTCTGAGTGCTGCTTAAGATGTTTAACCACTGATATTTTTTAAAGAACTCAAGACAAACATTTTTGCAAATAAAAATTGCATGTCAAAAAGAAATTAACACAACATTGTAAATCAGCATACTTAAAAAAAAAAAAAATTTGCAAGGCAGCTATCCAGAAGCAAAAATTATAAGAATGCTAAAGCTATGCTTAAATGTTCCTTAACCATTTCTACTTTATCTTACTAACATGTCTTATTTTCTATCATTTTATTATATAGTTTATTGCCAAGAGTAACATAAGTTGTCTGATGTTTAAAAGTAAGTTAGTGGTGTTTAAGTACATATTTGAAAGTTAAATGACAAGAGTAATACTTGCTCACTTAGTCTTTGAATGGGTAAGATAGAAGACAAATGAAATATATCAACATTACTCTGAAGTATAAGCAGATGAACAAAGTCTTACATAAACTGCTTTTTTTCCATCAATTTAACAG
>NW_011472629.1:0-576 GCF_000754665.1 Bison bison bison
TGAAGATTATGGCATCCAGTCCCATCACTTGATGGGAAATAGATGGGGAAACAGTGGAAACAGTGTCAGACTTTATTTTTCTGGGCTCCAAAATCACTGCAGATGGTGACTGCAGCCATCAAATTAAAAGACGCTTACTCCTTGGAAGGAAAGTTATGACCAACCTAGATAGCATATTCAAAAGCAGAGACATTACTTTGCCAAACAAAGGTCTGTCTAGTCAAGGCTATGGTTTTTCCTGTGGTCATGTATGGTGAGAGTTGGACTGTGAAGAAGGCTGAGCGCCGAAGAATTGATGCTTTTGAACTGTGGTGTTGGAGAAGGCTATTGAGTATCCCTTGGACTGCACGGAGATCCAACCAGTCCATTCTGAAGGAGATCAGTCCTGGGATTTCTTTGGAAGGAATGATGCTGAAGCTGAAACTCCAGTACTTTGGCCACCTGATGCAAAGAACTGACTCATTACAAAAGACCCTGATGCTGGGAAAGATTGAAGGCAGGAGGAGAAGGGGACAACAGAGGATAAGATGGTTGGATGGCATCCTCGACTCGATGGACATGAGTTTGAGTAAACTC
>NW_011472630.1:0-1138 GCF_000754665.1 Bison bison bison
CTAAAGCGACTTAGCAGCAGCAGCAGCATTTCCATTTAATAGGTACAGAGAACCATAGGATTCAATATGCTTCTGTTCTTGGCTTGGTTTCTAGAAAGTAAAGTTGGTATTAATTTGCAATAATTATTCATGTTTGAGGTCTCTGCTACAAACATATTCTCTCTTTACTTTTTAGCTATTGTTTTTATAACTTAAAAAATATGTAACAATGTATTTTATTTATTATTTATTAATATTGATGAAATGTATGCATTAAGAATGACATAAATTCGATTTTTTCATCATGTGTGATTACCTGTAGAATAGAATAATTAATCATAAAATGTGTTCCCCATTATTTTGTTTTTTGGCTGCACCTTGCAGGCAAAACCAAGACCTTGCAGGATCTAGTTCTGCAACCAGGGACTGAAGCAGTGGCTCCCACAGTGGAAGCACAGAGTCTCAACCACAGGACCTCCAGGGAAGTCCCTGTTCCCTATTATTCTAAAACTAGGAAGGTGTATGGAGTAATCAATTAAATGCATACTGAACAGATCCCCATCCTGTGTTCTCATAGGGGATTATTTTCAGCATCATTTATATAAACAGTTTTGAGAAAGGGGTATACAAACAGTGTGGTATCACCCAAATACTGGTAATGATAAAGAACAAACCTGAAACTAACAGGGCTTACCTTTTCAATAGAGCTTCCCTGGTGGCTCAGACATTAAAGAATCCACCAGCAATGCAGGAGACCTGGGTTCAACACCTGGGTCAGGAAGATCCTCTGGAGAAGGGAATGGCCACCCACTCCAGTATTCTTGCCTGGAGAATCCACGGACAGAGGCGCCTGGTGGGCTACAGTCCATGGGGTCACAAAGAGTCAACATAACTGATGACTACGCTACGCTATGCTAAGTCACTTCAGTCATGTCCGACTCTGTGTGACCCCATAGACGGTAGCCTACCAGGCTCCCCCGTCCCGGGGATTCTCCAGGCAAGAACACTGGAGTGGGTTGCCATTTCCTCTCCAATGCATGAAAGTGAAAAGTGAAAGTGAAGTCGCTCAGTCATTCCGACTCTTAGCGACCCATGGACTGTAGCCTACCAGGCTCCTCCGTCCATGGATTTCCAGGTAAGAGTACTGGAGTGGGGTGCC
>NW_011472631.1:0-731 GCF_000754665.1 Bison bison bison
GAGAGTGAAAACGTTGGCTTAAAACTCAACATTCAGAAAACTAAGATCATGGCATCTGGTCCCATCACTCCATGGCAAATAGATGGGGAAACAATGCAAACAGTGGCAGATTTTATTTTTGGTGGCTCCACTACGTGCTGCCTCAGGGACTCTCAAGAGTCTACTTTTTTCTTATTTTCATTCTTCTACATACTTTAATATGCTGTTTTTTTATTTATAAGATAGAGCTCAAAAACCTCGACTTTTAGCTTTTTTAAGACTTTTTCTTTAATTTTTTTAAATTTTATTGGAATATAGTTGATTTATAATACTGTGTTTATTTCACATGTACAGCAAAGTGGTTCAGTTATACATATACACATATTCATTCTTTTTTAGATTATTTTCTCATCTAGGTTACCATGGGATGTTGAGTAGATTTCCCTGTGATATACTTTTATAATGCTCTTCTTTTTAAGGTGTACCTTGTTAAATTAGCAAATAAGTGGACTCCAGACTTAAGTTTTATAAAAAACTTGAACCCTGACAAAAGTAGAAAGGAAGCTATTGCTCAATGAAATACACTAAACATGAAAGAAGAAATACATCATGTTTCCCTAAAGCTTCCTGTTGTGCTGGTTAGCAAACTGTGAACCAAACCCCAGCATTCACTCTTCAGTGGAGTTAGCTGTGACTCTTGGTTGAGAGTGAATTGAAGAATACCCAGGTCCCAGAGCTGACGTGGTTGTGAA
>NW_011472632.1:0-693 GCF_000754665.1 Bison bison bison
TCTCTGTCGTCCCTTCTCCTCCTGCCCTCAATCTTTCCCAGCATCAGGGTCTTTTCCAATGAGTCAGTTCTTTGCATCAGGTGGACAAAGTATTGGAGTTTCAGCCTCACCATCAGTCCTTCCAATGAATATTCAGAACCAATTTCCTTTAGGATGGACTGGTTGGATCTCCTTGCAGTCCAAGGGACTCTCAAGAGTCTTCTCCAACACCACAGTTCAAAACCATCCATTTTTCGGCACTCAGCTTTCTTCACAGTCCAACTCTCACATCCATACATGACCACTGGAAAAACCATAGCTCTGACTACATGGACCTTTGTTGCCAAAGTAATGTCTCTGCTTTTTAAAATGCTATCTAGGTTGTCATAGCTTTTCATCCAAGGAGTAAGTGTTTTTTAATTTCATGGGTGCACTCAGCATCTGCAGTAATTTTGGAGCCAAAGAAAATAAAGTCGGTCACTGTTTCCATTGTTTCCCCATCTATACACAAGCGTGTGTAAAATTGACAGCTAGTGGGAAGGTGCTGCGTAGCTCGGGAGCTCAGCTCGCTGCTCTGTGATGACCTAGAGGGGTGGACGGGGCGGGGGGAGGCTTAGGAGGGAGGGGTATCTGTACACGTACGGCTGTTCACTTCATTGTTCAGCAAAAGCCAACACATTGTAAAGCAATTATTCTCCAATAAAAAAAAATTTT
>NW_011472633.1:0-800 GCF_000754665.1 Bison bison bison
GGTCTGGTATTCCCATCTCTTTCAGAATTTTCCACAGTTTCTTGTGATCCGCACAGTCAAAGGCTTTGGCATAGTTAATAAAGCAGAAATAGATAGTTTTCTGGAACTCTCTTGCCTTTTCCGTGATCCAGCAGATGTTGGAAATTTGATCTCTGGTTCCTCTGTCTTTTCTAAAACCAGCTTGAACATCAGGAAGTTCACGGTTTACATATTGCTGAAGCCTGGTTTGGAGAATTTTGAGCAGTAGTTTACTAGCGTGTGAGATGAGTGCAATTGTGAGGTAGTTTGAGCATTCTTTGGCATTGTCTTTCTTTGGGATTAGAATGAAAACTGACCTTTTCCAGTCCTGTGGTCACTGCTGAGTTTTCCAAATGTGCTGCAATATTGAGTGCAGCACTTTCACAGCATCATCTTTCAGGATTTGGAATAGCTCAACTGGAATTCTATCACCTCCACTAGCTTTGTTCATAGTGATGCTTTCTAAGGCCTACTTGACTTCACATTCCAGGATGTCTGGCTCTAGGTCAGTGATCACACTATCGTGATTATCTGGGTCTTGAAGATGTTTTTTTGTACAGTTCTTCTGTATATTCTTGTCATCTCGTCTTAATATCTTTTGCTTCCGTTAGGTCCATAACATTTCTGTCCTTTATCTAGCCCATCTTTGCATGAAATGTTCCCTTGTATCTCTAATTTTCTTGAAGAGATCTCTAGTCTTTCCCATTCTGTTGTTTTCCTCTAATTCTTTGCATTGATCGCTGAGGAAGACTTTCTTATCTCTTCTTGCTATTCTTTGGAAC
>NW_011472634.1:0-680 GCF_000754665.1 Bison bison bison
ATGTGTTAATTTCAGGTATATAGCCAAGTGAATCTGTTATAGCATATATCGACTTTTTAAAAGATTCTTTTTTCATACCCCACGAACATTGGGGTGCGTGTATACATTTTTTTCATAATTTGCATTTTGATTAATACTTCAAATGAATTGTCCTTTAGAAAAGAATTTCTGTTTTTCACTTTCGGAATCTTTAGGAGTAAAGACCGGATATGACGTGCCTGCTCCAGCAGACCTGTGGTGCCTTGGGTCCCTGCTTTGGCTCACCCAGGCCATTCTTTCATTTTTATGTTAAGTTTTATTTGAGTATAGGTCATCTACACTGTTGTCTTAGTTTCTGATGTACAGCAAAGTCAATCTGCTATACATATACATATATACACTCTTTTTTAAATTCTTTTCCCATATAGATCATTACTGAGTTCTCTGTACTTTACAGTAGTTTCTTATTAGTTATCTTTTTAATATTTTATATATAGTAGTATGTATGTGTCAGTCCCAGTCTTCCAATGTATCCCTTCCCTCCCTTATCCCCTGGTAACCATAAGTTTATTTTCTATATCTGTTACTCTACTTCTGTTTTGTAGATAAGTTCATTTGTAGCCTTTTGTTATATTCCATATGTAAGCAATATCATATTCTATTTTTCTCTTACTTCACTCAGTTTGAAAATCTCTAGGTCC
>NW_011472635.1:0-1321 GCF_000754665.1 Bison bison bison
TGGACCACCAGGGAAGTCCCCCATACTCTTTCTTATTCTTTCTTCCAGATAGAATTCTCAGGAATTTCATGGATTGAACTAAGTAATTAAAAATCTCTCCTTTAGATATTTTTAGTTCTGCATATCTAAACCAAACACCTAGTGTATTTGTCAGAATTTGAAAGAAGTCTATTAAAGACTGCTTGCAAGAAAACCACTGTATAAAATATGTTTTATAAGTTCTTCTGTTTTAATTAATTAGGTTTTCTAAAGTTTGAAGTAAAAAAAAAGAGACAGAAACCAGTTTTTAATGATTTAGAATTAGAATTCATGAATACACCAGATTCTTCCTTGGTACAGGGGAAAGCAGAGAATAAATGTGGTGGGAAACTATGAGGGTCCAGAGATTCAGACTTTAGCCTGGAAGAGACATTAAAGAGGTACTTCAGGGGCTTCCTTGGTGGTCCAGTGGCTAAGACTCTGTGCTCCCAATGCAGTGGGTGTGGGTTTGATCCCTGGTCAGGGAACTAGATCCCACATGGACAAGGAAGATTGATCTTATGTGCTGCAACTAAGACCCGGTGCAGTAAAATAACTACTTAATAAATAAAATAAATATTTAAAAGAAACCTCAATTATTAAAAAAAAAAAAAAGATGCAATTCTAATTTATTTTAGAAATAGCTTGAGTGTCTGCTAGACAACAGTAGAGCTAAGGCCAGAACCTGGGGTTTCCCAATTCTTAAACCATTATTTTTTCTTAAACATGAACCATAAATTGCTTTAGAGAATACTCCTTTCTCCTCCTCTCTTAATCCAGATAGGGGGAAAAAAAGTGAGAAAACTTAAAGACTATTAAAAAACAATCAGGACATTAAGAATCAAGTAATCCTGGAAAGAGGTCAAATGGTAACCACAGAGGCTGGAGTTAAGGGGAGGAGCAACAGGCAAGATAAGGTCTTATCTAAAGCAATTAGAGTAAGCAGGCAAGCTTTTGTTACTTGTATTTAGCTGAACACTGTGAACAGAAAGCTTTTTGAAATCCTTGGCTAAATCAAAACCTGGAAAGTGAGGACCTCTAACCTTCATGAAAAAAAAAAGCTGAGTGTGAGACAAAAAGGTATTTGTTTTTATACTTAACTTGGGAGGGAAAAGGAAAGAAAAAACAAGATGTCAATTCAGCTGGGTCCCAATTCCAGCCCTGGGAAGCCCAAAGCCCACCCCTCTTGGTTTTCTTTTTAAGGATAGCATTTTTTCCCTCCCTTGGCCAAGTTCAATGTGTAGGATCTTAGTTCCCTTACCAAGGATCAAACCTTCACCCCCTGGAAGCGTGAAGTCTTAAC
>NW_011472636.1:0-1116 GCF_000754665.1 Bison bison bison
TCCTCCTCTAAAAGATCCTCAAGGATGTGAAGAAGGCATGCCTTCAGTGTGCTTTCCATTCTGTGCATCTGGGAAATGATGACCTGAAATGGAGAGATAATTATGGATGATCACAGGAATGATGGAAAAACACATATGAGGCAGACGGTTTAAGAAAAGTGAGTGAAAGAAGAGGAGATCAGAGACTGCCGTGCTTAGAAACAAAAACAAATGCTTGGGCCCCAACTTTGTGCCTATGATACATAGTCCTTACAGAAGGGATGTTTCTCAGAGCTGTGGGGCTATTTAACCTGCATTCCAGGCTTCCCTGGTGGCTCAGTGGTAAAGAATCAGGCTTCAGTGCAGGAGACACAGGAGACCTGGATCTGATCCCTGGTATCGGGAAGATGTCCTGGAGGAGCACATGGCAACCCACTTTGGTATTCCTGCCAGGAAAATCCCATGAACAGAGTAGCCTGGTGGGCTACAGCCCCTGGGGTCCCAAAAAATATAACTCTTTTGATTTTTCTCAGAAGGTGTGATGCTACTGTTGGAGCTCAGGGCAGACAACCCCCAAATATTTAACAATGGCATATGGATTGTTTTGAGTTAAAGTTACTTAAGAAACCACCAGTGCAAGTGAGACATTCTGACCCTCCTTTCCCCATCCCCCTGAAAGCAGGAAATAAATCTCTCATGGGAAAGGTGCATTCCCTGCATCTGAAGATATTGCCAGAGATGGGGAATTTGGGCTGAAAAGTTTGTGGAAACAAACCATGTTACTTTTTTTTAATTTACTGCCCCAAATCCGTTTAGGTTCTTTGCTAACTGAACACCCAAAGCCTAATTTTCTTTTTCTTGTCAATTTCTCACAAATTTAATCTTTCTTTGTTTAAAAAGTGTAAAAGCTACCTGCTTTGGCCACTTCTTAGATCCCATTTCCATGAGACCTTCATACACACAAATTAAATTAGTTTCTTTTTCTCCTGTTACTCTGTCTTGTGTCAATTTTACTATTATTCCATCCATAAGAACTTAAGAGGGATACAGGAGGAAATCTCTCTCTCTGAGACACTACCTAGCTCTCAACTTTCACAATCCTTATTATACTTCTGTTCTGCCTTTTTACTATCGCTA
>NW_011472637.1:0-794 GCF_000754665.1 Bison bison bison
GTAGCTCTTTTGTCACTCTTTTGACTCCATGGCTCTGTCTCATTTACCCTGCCTGTGCATGCGTGCTTCTGGAACATTCTTTGTAACCAACTGGGTTGGGAGGAGGAAGTGTGTGTCCTGGGCCCTTCACATCTCCGGCATTTTTCACTAACTCAAGAGTCTTGTGGAGAAGAGAGAAAATTGAGGCTCAAAGAGGCTGAGTGAGTGTCCACATCCAGGTCTTCCAATGCCCAACCCTGGGCTCTTCCATGATGTCCCAGCTAGGGGTAGAGGGGACAGGTAGCAGTCACGCCGCCCTCTGGCCCAACTGTCCTCTGGTGGTTGGCATGTTCCTCTGTCTCTGGGACACCAAAGTTCCTTTCTCCCAATGGCTAAAAGGGAGCAGCTTCTTTCAATCATGCAGTGAGCCAAGTGGGCAGTGGAAGTTCCGAGGATGTGGGTAGGCAAGGCTCCAGCCCCTCAGAACTTATCATCATACTTGCAGTCTGGGTAGCGGTAGGCGAATCTGGGGTCACAGGTTCTCAGGGGTCTCAAGATGTCCTTCAGCCGGCTGGCGGCCCCGAGGACCTCCGGGTCTGGCCGGGTTCCGTCTGCGCAGCGAGTGAGCTCGGCGTCAATCTCCTCCTGCACTGGGGACGGGAACTTGGCCTGGAGAAGCAGGGGCAACACCTGGCTGCACACCAGCACCAGGTTCTGCTTCTCAGGGATGGTGTCACAGGAGGGCAGCTTGGTCTGGCAGCCAGAGACCAGGCAGCTGAAGATGTCTTTATTGTCTCCTGCGCCGGAGGCTGCTT
>NW_011472638.1:0-1117 GCF_000754665.1 Bison bison bison
GCTAGTAAAGTAATGCTCAAAATTCTCCAAGCCAGGCTTCAGCAGTACCTGAACTGTGGACTTCCAGTTGTTCAAGCTGGTTTTAGAAAAGGCAGAGGATCCAGAGACCAAATTATCAACATCTACTGGATCATCAAAAAAGCATGAGAGTTCCGGAAAATCATCTATTTCTGCTTTATTGACTATGGCAAAGCCTTTGACTTAGTCAATTATAGAACGCAATTAACTGTGGAAAATTCTGAAAGAGATGAGAATACCAGACCACCTGATCTGCCTCTTGAGAGATTTGTATGCAGGTCAGGAAGCAACAGTTAGAACTGGACATGGAAAAACAGACTGGTTCCAAATAGGAAAAGGAGTACGTCAGGGCTGTATATTGTCACCCTGCTTATTTGACTTCTATGCAGAGTACATCATGAGAAACGCTCGGCTGGAAGAAGCACAAGCTGGAATCAAGATTGTCAGAAGAAATATCAATAACCTCAGATATGCAGATGACACAACTCTTATGGCAGAAAGTGAAGAAGAACTAAAAAGCCTACTTGATGAAGGTGAAAGAGGAGAGTGAAAAAGTTGGCTTAAAGCTCAACATTCAGAAAACAAAGATCATGGCATCCAGTCCCATAACTTCATGGTTTGGGGAAACAATGGAAACAGTGAGAGACATTAATTTCTTGGGCTCCAAAATCATTGCAGATGGTGACTGCAGCCAGGAAATTAAAAGATGCTTGCTCTTTGGAAGAAAAGCTATGACCAAACTAGACAGCATATTAAAAAGCAGAGACATTACTTTGCCAACAAAGGTCCATCTAGTCAAAGCTATATTTTTTCCTGTAGTCGTGTATGGATGTGAGTATTGGACTAGAAAGAAAGCTGAGTGCAGAAGAATTGATGCTTTTGAACTGTGGTGTTGGAGGAAACTCTTGAGAGCCCCTTGGACTGCACAGAGATCCAACCAGTCCATCCTAAAGGAAATCAGTCCTGAATATTCATTGGAAGGACCGATGCTGAAGGTGAAACTCCAATACTTTGGCTACCTGATGCCAAGAACTGACTCATTGGAAAAAGACCCTGATGCTGGGAAAGATTGAAGGTGGGAGGAGAAGGGGATAACAGA
>NW_011472639.1:0-600 GCF_000754665.1 Bison bison bison
ATTTGAAAAGAAAGATAAATGTGTTCCACATGAAGAACAAGACAAAATATCAGAAAAAGAACTAAACAAACTGGACATAAACAATCTATCCAGTAAAGATTTCAAGGTAATGATCATAAAGATGCTCAATGAATTTGAGAGAAGAATTGATGAACATAGTGAGAATTTTAACAGAGTTAAAAACTATAAAGCAGAACCAAATAAAGATGAAAAATACCATAACTGAAATGTTAAAATACTCTAGAAGGAATCAGCAGAAGAGTAAATGATACAGAGTCTCAGGTCTCCCACATGGCAGGCAGATTCTTTACCAGCTGTGCCACCAGGGAAGCCCAAGAATACTGGAGTGGGTAGCCTATCCCTATCCAGCGGATCTTCCTGGCCCAGGAATCAAACCCAGGTCTCTTGGATTGCAGGCAGATTCTTTACCAGTGGAGCCACCAGGAAAACCTAATTAAAATATGCTAGAAGGAATCAACAGAAGAGTAGATGAAACAGAGGAATGGATCTATGAGCTGGAAGGCATAGCAGTGGAAATCATCTAACTGAAGAGAAACAGAGAAAAAAGGAATTTGATAAAATGAAGATAGTGTAAAAGAA
>NW_011472640.1:0-562 GCF_000754665.1 Bison bison bison
TATATTTGTTGTGTGTGTGTGTGTGTGTGTGTGTGTGTGTGACTGGTTCACATTTAACCGTGTGCCTGTGTCCAACTCTTTTTGACCCCATCAACTGTAGCCCTTTAGTCTCCTCTGTCCATGGAATTTCCCAGGCAAGACTACTGGAGTGGGTTGCTATTTCCTCCTCCAAAGGATCTTCCCAACCCAGGGGTCAAACCCACGTCTCTTCCATTGGCAGGTGGATTCTCTACCACTGCACCAGCTGGGAAGCCCATCCAAGTGACCAGATCTACGTTGTTGTTCAACCATCAAGTCGTGTCCAACTCTGTGTGACCCCATGGACTGCAGCAGGCTGGGTTTCCCTGTCCCTCACCATCTCCCAGAATTTGCCCAAGTAGATCTATGATACCTCCCAAAGAGATTTATACCTCTAAAATACAATAATAATTACAACAAAATCAGTTGTTATGTCACACATTTATTTACTATTTTTCAAGTAAATTGCCTCGATATGGATATAAGTCTAATCTCAATAGTGATACCAAGTGGAGTTTTCCTCTACCAGGTTCTTAAATATGGT
>NW_011472641.1:0-665 GCF_000754665.1 Bison bison bison
CTTCTATATATTCATTAATGTGTGTAAGGGCAGGGGATATGGAGACTTAGCAACAAACATTGGCTCAACAAATGAAAAACCCTTCACCAACACAATTTCTAATTAGCCCATTATACTAATAGTTTTCTAACTTCTCTAAAGAACCTGTTTTTAGAGGGTTTAAAGCATCTCGTGCCTCTCACGGTTGGGAGGCTGTGAGCAATCACATGTGGCCGGACGAGCCTGTCAGGCAGGCTAGAGAACCTTCAGAGGAGTTTGTAGGTTAAAACATTCTTATCATGCCCAGGAATTATTATTAACTGGAGCTCTAGGTTAACTCCTTCTCCAAAAGAGGTGGTGGGGGACAGCCCCCCGTAAAGTCAGAGGTGTAGGTGAGAGCACAAAGTAGTAAAGCAGGCAGGCTCTGGTTATGGGGGTAGATGCTCGAGGAGTTCCAGGGGGACTCCTGAGGCTCGATCCCGCCTTTGCGTATGTCGAGCCTCCTTCCTCATGACCTTTGTCACGGGCGGAGTACCTCACTCTGGCCCCCAACAGGTGTGTATACACTTAGAATCGATGTATCTTCTTGGCAAATGTACCCTTTCATCATTATATTATGTCTGGGTCCCTGGTAAGTTTGTTTGTTTTGAAGTACTAATTCATGTGCTATTACAATAACTGCTGCT
>NW_011472642.1:0-597 GCF_000754665.1 Bison bison bison
GCAGTGGCAGGCAGGTTCTTTACCACTAGCGCCACCTGGGAACCCCTAGTTGTCCATTAAACATCTCTAAACCTCAGTTTCCTCATCTATAATAATAATTATTAGCTTTGCATCCTTCATAAGTTTCTTATAAGAATCTAGTGGAATAATACATGTGACAGCGCTTTATAAAACTACAGAAGTCTCCACACTGTAAGGTACTATTAGTGATTTTGAAGTCCTAGTCAGGAAAATCTGAAAGTGGGGAATTAGGGATGGTTAACATGCTAAGGGAAAAAATTTTTTAACGATGGTCATCCAGAGAAGAAACACAAACGTATAGATTTACCACCTTGGAGCAGATGGTGCTGACAGAGAGAAAGCTGAACACCATTAAGTTGTCATCTTTTATATCAAGGGAAACAATTTTAGAAAGAATTTTGAGAAAAGAATCGAAGCCCAAGAGAGCTGAGGGAATTATGAGATCTCTTCCTTGGGACTTCATGTTAAATAACTTATTTCTGTTCTCCCCCCACCCTAAAAAGAGAAAAAACTTAGACATTTGATCCTAAGACCAATGTCAGGAGAGCATAGAAGAATCACATTTGTGTCATTTGG
>NW_011472643.1:0-1028 GCF_000754665.1 Bison bison bison
TTCTCGAAGACCTACTCATAGTAAAGTAGAATAAACAGCAGATTTCTTACACACAGCTAGCTTGTCTTAAGTACTGGAATACATTTAACATAATAGATCATAATTTCTAGGTTTTAAGGTTAGGGACATACCTGCAGTAGCAGATCCATTGCTTTCATTTCTATCTAAACAACTACTTGTCCAAATTGATAAAAGGAGGACATAAATGAAGAGATTCATGTCCAGGACCTTGTTGTCCTGTTTCCTCTCCCAAGGAAACTGCTGGATTTAAAATGGCTCAGCTTGTTTTAGGGGCCTATGACTTCATAATCATTCTCTGTCATATCCTGACAACATAATCTCACCATGGTGACACATGAGCTCCTGGGTACAAATATTATGAAAAGACTTTTAATCCTTTATTTCTCCATTACATCAAATATTCTATCAGATTTGAATCAAAAAGTTTGAGACATTATTAAGCACAGAAGGCAGAGAAAATGAGTTAGCTCTAGATACTGAAGAACTATTTTTCTTTATTAAATGTTAAGGAGGCACCTTACAGCCCTATAGTAGTTCTTAATGTGTTTTAGAGGTTAAATCATCCTGGGGTATAAGTTTGTAGGAATTTTTCTTACTAAAATTAAGATTTTTAATGTCCCTCAAGCTTTTTATTGAGCTGCTTTTAATGGATACCACTAAAGACTTTCTGGCTAGTGAGTGACATGATGAGCTCTCCATTTTAGACCCAACCCCCGCCCCCCCCCCCCCACCCAGCTCTTGTATGGGAACTAGATTGCTGGGGTTAAAGTAATTTAGACAATTAGAAGGCTGTTATGTAGGTCCACCTGATAGAGGATGGTGGCTTGAAACAGAGTGGTAAAGATGGAGAGTAATCAATGTATTGGAGGAGTCTTTTGATGTGGGTAGGATTTCAGGAAGGGCAGGCCATAGGGCATGAAGGAGAGAGAGGTAGCAAGGACGATTCATTGCTTCAACAAAAGCATGCTGGAGATCTATGTGACAGGAAGCTTTGTGTTAAGCATGAG
>NW_011472644.1:0-877 GCF_000754665.1 Bison bison bison
ATATGTGGAAAAGTTGGAAAGATGAATTCTGATCACTACGGAGTCTACCAATGCATATGTCTTCCTTAGATCTCCCAGTGATCTGCTTAAAATGTAAATTCTCAAGAGCATGTGTGAGGTCTGAGATTCTGGATTGCTAACAACTCTAGGGTGATGCTGATGTTGCTGGGTCCAGGGACCACACTTTGAGTAGCAAGGAAGAAACTGAACATTTCTGATAATGTTACTTTGTCACCCATACCCACCCCTGAGAGCTAAATAATCTTTGTCCTAATTTACCTCTTTGTTTGTTTTTAAAGCATCTAGTATTTGACAGAGATGTTTTGCAGCTGTGCTTTGAGAGATATGCTGTGGCCAACCGCCCTGAACCACCTCTGACTTAACTACAGGAATGGCCGTGCACAGATGAGACTGGAACTGTCTGAAAGTTATTTTTGCTTCATAACCATGTTAAGATGTCTACCCAAGGTGGGAATTTGCACTGGACTAGGCACAATTCACACCATGTGCAAAGGAGTGTGGAAGACTGCACATGTTCCAGCTAACCTGGCTGTTCCCAGAAATCTCTGCCCCTTTCCTAGAGCCCCAGTGGCATGCCTACCTCCTATCCCTTAAAGTTCCTCTACTCCCCTCTCCCCTTGGGGAGAAGGTGTGTTTAGAGCATGAGCTCTCCCTTTATTCCTTAATCAATGAATAAAGTTTCTGCTCTACTATACACAACCGGGCTTAAAAAGTAGCATTTGTGATTCCAGGCAAAGAACCCATTCAGGAGTCACTGACCCAATGGGAATTAGCTATACCTTCTGTCTCAAGAATATTTAAATTGATCTTGTCTTATCTACATGTATAACTATTGCCCTTTTAAATTCCATTCTTT
>NW_011472645.1:0-818 GCF_000754665.1 Bison bison bison
TCACTGCAGATGGTGACTGCAGCCATGAAATTAAAAGACGCTTACTCCTTGGAAGGAAAGTTATGACCAACCTAGATAGCATATTCAAAAGCAGAGACACTACTTTGCCAACAAAGGTCCGTCTAGTCAAGGCTATGGTTTTTCCAGTGGTCATGTATGGATGTGAGAGTTGGACTGTGAAGAAGGCTGAGCACCGAAGAATTGATGCTTTTGAAGTGTGGTGTTGGAGAAGACTCTTGAGAGTCCCTTGGACTGCAAGGAGATCCAGCCAGTCCATTCTGAAGATCAACCCTGGGATTTCTTTGGAAGGAATGATGCTAAAGCTGAAACTCCAGTACTTTGGCCACCTCATGCGAAGAGTTGACTCATTGGCAAAGACTCTGATGCTGGGAGGGATTGGGGGCAGGAGGAGAAGGGGACGACAGAGGACGAGATGGCTGGATGGCATCACTGACTTGATGGACGTGAGTCTGAGTGAACTCCAGGAGTTAGTGATGGACAGGGAGGCCTGGCGCACTGCGATTCATGGGGTTGCAAAGAGTCAGACACAACTGAGCGACTAAACTGAAACTGAAGGTTATAATTTGTAACATAAATAGAGTTAACATTGCCAAATGTCATATATGAAAGTTGCTAAGAGAATAAGCCCTAGTTCTCATCACAATAAATTTTTTTTCTATTTTTCTATTTTACTCTATTTTGTACCTCTATGGGATGATGGATGTTCACTAAACTTATGTATAAACTTATGTATAAAATTATGTATATCACTTCATGATATACATAAATCAAATTAGTATTCTGTATGCCTTAACTTC
>NW_011472646.1:0-594 GCF_000754665.1 Bison bison bison
CTGGTAGCTCAGCTGGTGAAGAATCTGCCTATAATGCAGGAGAACCAGGTTTGATTCCTGGGTCAGGAAGATCCCCTGGAGAAGGGATAGGCTAACCATTCCAGTATTCTTGGGCTTCCCAGGAGGCTCAGACAGTAAAGAATCCACCTGTAATGTGGGAGACCTGGGTTCAATCCCTGGGTTGGGAAGATCCCCTGGAGGAGGACATGGAAACCCATGCCAGTATTCTTGCCTGGAGAATCCTCATGGACAGAGGAGCCTGGCGGGCTGCAGTCCGTGGAGTTGCAGAGTCAGACATGACTGAGCAACTAAGCAGCAGCACAGCAGAGCACAGCACAGCACGGTGTATATAATGGGCTTTCCAGGCGTCGCTAGTGGTAAAGAACCCGCCTGCCAATGTAAGAGATGTGGATTCAATCCCTAGGTTGGGAAGATCCCCTGGAGGTGGGGGGCACGGCAACCCACCCCAGTATTCCTGTCTGGAGAATCCCATGGACAGAGGAGTCTGGCAGGCTGCAGTCCACAGGGTCACACAGCATTGGACACGACTGAAGTGACTTAGCATGCATGCACACAGGGTGTGTAATGTCATAT
>NW_011472647.1:0-775 GCF_000754665.1 Bison bison bison
GATGCCATCCAGCCATCTCATCCTCTGTCGTCCCCTTCTCCTTCTGCCCCCAATCCCGCCCAGCATCAGGGTCTTTTCCAATGAGTCACCTCTTCGCATGAGGTGGCTAAAGTATTGGAGTTTCAGCCTCAGCACCAGTCCTTCCAACGAACACCCAGGACTGGTCTCCTTTAGGATGGACTGGTGGGATCTCCATGCAGTCCAAGGGACTCTCAAGAGTCTTCTCCCACACCACAGTTCAAAAGCATCAATTCTTCGGCGCTCAGCCTTCTTCACAGTCCAACTCTCACATCCATACATGACCACAGGAAAAACCATAGCATTGACTAGACGAACCTTTGATGGTAAGGTAATGTCTCTGCTTTTGAATATGCTATCAAGGTTGGTCATAACTTTCCTTCCAAGGAGTAAGCGTCTTTTAATTTCATGGCTGCAATCAAAATCTGCAGTGATTTTGGAGCCCAAAACAATAAACTCTGACACTGTTTCCACTGTTTCCCCATCTATTTGCCATGAAGTGATGGGACCAGATGCCATGATCTTCGTTTTCTGAATGTTGAGCTTTAAGCCAACTTTTTCTCTCCCCTCTTTCACTTTCATCAAGAGGCTTTTGAGTTCCTCTTCACTTTCTGCCATAAGGGTGGTGTCATCTGCATATCTGAGGTTATTGATATTTCTCCTGGCAATCTTGGTTCCAGCTTGTGCTTCTTCCAGCCCAGCCTTTCTCATGATGTACTCTGCATATAAGTTAAATAAGCAGGGTGACAATATACAG
>NW_011472648.1:0-1022 GCF_000754665.1 Bison bison bison
TGTGTA
This sequence comes from Bison bison bison, assembly GCF_000754665.1. Lineage (NCBI taxonomy): Eukaryota > Metazoa > Chordata > Mammalia > Artiodactyla > Bovidae > Bison > Bison bison. The sequence goes on from NW_011472648.1 coordinate 7, forward strand.
TGGTGTTCGAAAGTGTTCTAGTTTCATTCTTTTACAGGTAGTTGACCAGTTTTCCCAGAACCACTTGTTAAAGAGATAGTCTTTTCTCCATTGTATATTTTTGCTTCCTTTATCAAAGATAAGGTGTCCATATGTGTGTGGATTTATCTCTGGGCTTTCTATTTTGTTCCATTGATCTATATTTCTGACTTTGTGCCACTACCATACTGTCTTGATAATTGTGGCTTTGTAGTGTAGTCTGAAGTCAGGCAGATTGATTCCTCCAATTCCATTCTTCCTTCTCAAGATTACCTTGGCTATTCGAGGTTTTTTGTGTTTCCATACAAATTGTGAGATTGTTTGTTCTAGTTCTGTGAAAAATAGCATTGGTAGCTTGATAGGGATTGCATTGAATCTATAGATTGTTTTGGGTAGTATACTCATTTTCACTGTATTGATTCTTCTGATCCACAAACATGGTATATTTCTCCATCTATTTGTGTCATCTTTGATTTCTTTCATCGGTGTTTTATAGTTTTCTATGTATAGGTCTTTTGTTTCTTTAGGTAGATATATTCTCAGTATTTTATTCTTTCCATTGCAATGGTGAATGGGATTGTTTCCTTAATTTCTCTTTCTGTTTTCTCATTGTTAGCATATAGGAATGCAAGGGATTTCCGTGTATTAATTTTATATCCTGCAACTTTACTATATTCATTGATTAGCTCTAATAATTTTCTGGTGGTGTCTTTAGGACTTTCTATGTAGAGGATCATGTCATCTGCAAACAGTGAGAGTTTTACTTCTTCTTTTCCAATCTGGATTCCTTTTATTTCTTTTTCTTCTCTGATTGCTATGGCTAGGACTTCCAAAACTATGTTGAATAGTAGTGGTGAGAGTGGGTACCCTTGTCTTGTTCCTGAATTTAGAGGAAATGCTTTCAGTTTTTCACCATTGAGGATGATGTATGCTGCGGGTTTGTCATATATGGCTTTTATTATGTTGAGTTATGTTCCTTGTATGCCTTCTTTCTGGAG
>NW_011472649.1:0-648 GCF_000754665.1 Bison bison bison
AAAAAGACATATGATTATCTCAATAGATGCAGAGAAAGCCTTTGACAAAATTCAACATCCATTTATGATAAAAAACTCTCCAAGAAAACAGGAATAGAAGGAACATGCCTCAACATAATAAAAGCTATATATGACAAACCCACAGCAAACATTATCCTCAATGGGGAAAAATTGAAAGCATTTCCCCTAAAGTCAGGAACAAAACAAGGGTGTCCACTTTCACCACTACAATTCAACATAGTTTTGGAAGTTTTGGCCACAGCAATCAGAGCAGAAAAAGAAATAAAAGGAATCCAAATTGGAAAAGAAGAAATAAAACTCTCACTGAGTTTGTACATGACATGATCCTGTACTTAGAAAGCCCTAAAGACTTCACCAGAAAATTACTAGAGCTAAGCAATGAATATAGTAAAGTTGTAGGATACAAAACCAACATACAGAAATCCCTTGCATTCCTATACACTAATAATGAGAAAATAAAAAGAGAAATTAAGGAAACAATCCCATTCACCATCACAATGAAAAGAATAAAATACTTAGGAATATATCTACCTAAAGAAACTAAAGACCTATATATAGAAAACTATAAAACACTGGTGAAAGAAATCAAAGAGGACACTAATAGATGGAGAAATATACCATGTTCAT
>NW_011472650.1:0-551 GCF_000754665.1 Bison bison bison
TGGTGCTGAGCACCGTCCAGACTGTGGTCCTCAGGGGCCGAGGCTGTTGCTGGCTCAGCGCTGAGCGTGGGGACGTCAAGTGAATGAACCAAGTGTCTGTGCTACTGGATGAAGCAGATGGACCTCTTTGTGTCCAAAAATCACTTCCTACATTCCCTGGACTCAGACTAAATCTAGGGGATGAGAGGAAGGGCTCCGGGGAGGTTATTCACTGAGTGATTTTGGGCTCTCTGCCCAGAGACAGGTTGGGTGCTTCTTTCCATCCAGGTTAGAACTGACCCTCCTGCACAAACACTAACGTCAGACCTCACAGGGCTTACTTACCTTCTCTGCCAGCCCTGAGAACACGCCCTGGTGTCAGAATTGCTTTCCCCCTTTTTTGGTTCCTGCCTTTATTTATTTGTTTATTTTTTTAAATTTAAAATGTATTTATTTGGCTGTGTCAGGTCTTAGTGGTAGCATGCAGGATCTTCACACGTCATTTGGGATCTTTCATTGCAGTGCACAGGTTTCTGTCTAGTTGCAGGGCACAGGCTTAGTTGCTCCATGGC
>NW_011472651.1:0-652 GCF_000754665.1 Bison bison bison
ATATTGTGGTGGTTTTTGCCATACATTCACATGAATCAGCCATGGGTGTACATGTGTTCCCTATCCTGACCCTCCCTCCAACCTCCCTCCCCATCCCATCCCTCAGGGTCATCCCAGTGTACCAGCCCTGAGCACCCTGCCTCATGCATCAAACTTGGACTGGGACCTATTTCACATATGACATGTTTCAATGCTATTCTCTGAAATCATCCCACTCTCGCCTTCTCCCACAGAGTCCAACAATCTGTTCTTTACACCTGTGTCTCTTTTTGCTGTCTCACATATAGGGTCATAGTTAACCATCTTTCTAAATTCCATATATGTGCATTAATGTACTAATTGGTGTTTTTCTTTCTGCCTTACTTCGCTCTCTATAATAGGCTCCAGTTTCATCCACCTCATTAGAACTGATTCAAATGCATTCTTTTTAATACCTGAGTAATATTCCATTGTGTGTGTGTACCACAGCCTTCTTTTTTTTTTTACTTCTTTTTTAAAATTTCATTTTATTTTTAAACTTTACAATATTCTCTTGGTTTTTCCAAATATCAAAATGAATCCGCCACAGGTATACATATGATCCCCATCCTGATCCCTCCTCCCTCCCCATACCATCCCTCTGGGTCATCCCAGTGCACCAGCCCCAAGCATC
>NW_011472652.1:0-786 GCF_000754665.1 Bison bison bison
TTCAGCACAGCATGGCTGCTGTAATTATATTATATTAGCAAAGTAATGCTCAAAATTCTTTAAGCCAGGCTTCAACAGTACTTGAACCATAAACCTCTAGATGGTCAACCTGGATTTATAAAAGGCAGAGGAACCAGAAATCAAATTGCCAACATCTGTTGGATCATCAAAAAAGCAAGAGAGTTCCAGAAAAAACATCTGCTTTTGTTTTATTGACTATGCCAAAGCCTTTGACTATGTGGATCACAACAAACTGTGGAAAATTCTGAAAGAGATGGGAATACCAGACCACCTGACCTGCTTCCTGAGAAATCTATATGCAGGTCAGAAGCAACAGTTAGAACTGAACATGGAACACCAGACTGGTTCAGAATCAGGAAAGGAGTATGTCAAGACAGTATATTGTCACCCTGCTTATTTAACTTATATTCAGAGTACGTCATGCAAAATACCAGGCTGGATGAAGCACACGCTGGAATCAAGATTGCTGGGAGAAGTATCAATAACCTCAGATATGCAGATGACCCTTATGGCATAAAGCAAAGAATTAAAGAGGCTCTTGATGAAAGTGAAAGAGGAGAGTGAAAAAGTTGGCTTAAAACTCAACATTCAGAAAACTAAGATCATTGCATCTGGTCCCATCGCTTCATGGCAAATAGATGGGGAAACAAAGAAAACAATGAGAGTCTTTTCTTTTTGGGGCTCCAAAATCACTGCAAATGGTGACTGCAGGCATGAAATTAAAAGACCCTTACTCCTTGAAGAAAAGCTATGTCCAACCTAGAT
>NW_011472653.1:0-1588 GCF_000754665.1 Bison bison bison
ATGGACCTCCTCTTCACATCTGTTGTCACTCCCAAGGCCTTCATGGATTTTCTGCTCAGTGAAAACACCATCTCCTTTGTGGGCTGTGCCCTTCAGATGTTTCTGGCACTGACCCTGGGTGGTGCAGAGGACCTCCTACTGGCCTTCATGGCCTATGACAGGTATGTGGCCATTTGTCATCCTCTGAACTACATGGTCCTCATGAGGCCAAGGGTCTGCTGGCTCATGGTGGCCACATCCTGGGTCCTGGCTTCCCTGAGTGCTCTAGGACATACCTTGTACACCATGCACTTCCCTTTCTGCATGTCCCAAGAGATCAGCCACCTGCTCTGTGAGATCCCACCTCTATTGAAGTTGGCCTGTGCAGATACTTCCAGATATGAATTCATGGTATATGTGACAGGTGTGACTTTCCTCTTGCTCCCCATTTCTGCTATTGTTTCCTCCTATACACTAATCCTACTTACTGTGCTCCACATGCCCTCAAATGAAGGGAGACAGAAAGCCCTGGTCACCTGCTCTTCCCACCTGACTGTGGTCGGGATGTTCTATGGAGCTGCCACATTCATGTATGTTCTGCCCAGTTCCCTCCACAGTCCCAAGCAAGACAACATCATCTCTGTCTTCTACACGATGGTCACCCCAGCCCTGAACCCCCTGATATACAGCCTGAGGAATAAAGAGGTTATGGGGGCTTTGAGGAGGGTCCTGGGAAAATACATACTATAGACACACCTCCTGACACAGTTATTAACTACTAAGTAGATGTAGTTGTTTTTCAGTCACTCACTGATGTCTGACTTTTTGTGACCCCATGGACTGCAGCACTCCAGGCTTCCCTGTCCTTCACCATTTCTCCTGGAGCTTGCTGAAACTCATATCATTTGAATAGGTGATGCCATCCAACCATCTTGTCCTCTGTCATCCCCTTCTCCTCCTGCCTTCAATCTTTCCCAGCATCAGGGTCTTTTCTAATGAGTCAGCTCTTCACATCAGGTGGCCAAAGAACTGGAGGTTCAACTTCAGGATAAGTCCTTCCAATGAATATTCAGGACTGATTTCCTTTAGGATGGACTGGTTGGATCTCCTTGCAGTCCAAGGGACTCTCAGGAGTCTTCTCCAACACCACAGTTCAAAAGCATCAATTCTTCAGTGCTCAGCCTTCTTAATGGTTCAACTCTCACATCCATATATGACTACTGGAAAAGCCATAGATTGACTAGACAGACATTTGTGGATGTCTCTCCTGTTTAAATGTTGTCTAGATTTGTCTTAGCTTTTCTTCCAAAGAGCAAGCATCTTTTAATTTCATGGCTGCAGATGTGGTAGACTAAGTTTCAATTTCAGTATCATATAGCAGTGATAATGATATAGCTAATAACAGGCTGAGCAAACTCCAACAGCTTCTTAAAATCAGAGGAGGACTGCTTTCATTTGAACTGGATTCTTGATTGTAGAGAGAAATATCTTCAGAAGATATCTTGGGCTTCTTGTCTGGTTAGGTAGATGGTTGTTCAAGCATTTAGTTGGAATGAATAATCGATTTGTGATTGTATTTGTACAAATACTTATGTTGAAAGTGTTAAAG
>NW_011472654.1:0-759 GCF_000754665.1 Bison bison bison
CAAGGCTCTCTCAAATATACCACATGCCAACTCAGTGCAAAATATTATTTTTAGCCATCATCTCACAACAGGCCACTCCCTGCTTACTCACACAAACACACACACACATACACACATAAACACAGAGGCCAATACACATGACTGAGGAGAACTCAGTCCCTGGACATGGATGGGCGGACCCTGGATGGCAGTTCCCCAACCCCCACGACCAGGGCGCTGTTAGCTACCACAGCAACATAGGCACTAGAACAAGGGGGCTCTGTCTAAACTGCACGTTCCCGCCTTCATCACCAATTCCTCTAGGAACTGGCCAGAAGGCAGGGTGCGTGGGCAAGGGTTTAAAAGCCCAGGCCATCTCCCCCAGCCGTCTCCTTCTAAAAGTTTGTCCATTCATCCACCGCACCCCCAGTTCCTGGCAGCCTGGCGACCTCCGCTTACCAATTAAAGAAGTCCAGAATGACATCAGGAACATCAGAGGAGGCTGGGCTGGACGTCAAACTGGAGTTTCCAGGTGGTATTGCAGTTGTTGCCCTTCAAGAGCAGGATCCTGTGGAGCAGTAGGAATACAACGACTCGCAGCACCTCTGGACGCCATAGTTCCTAGTTGGAGAACACTGCAGACAGCTGTGGACCTGGAGGAAGACAGAGGACAGGGTGAACCGATAATCTATGAGGTGGAGGGAGTGGAGGGGGTGGGTGGGTGCGGGGGAGTAGAGCTTGGTTTTCCTCTAAGAGCCAGCCTTTAGGGTGAGCCCATCT
>NW_011472655.1:0-575 GCF_000754665.1 Bison bison bison
CCTGCCAGTCCTTATCTCTTCTGACCAGCTCTCAATGATTGCATCATATAATATGGTGAAATTGTATTTTAAGTTTAACCAAGTTGATTCATACTGGGTCTTATCTTTCTTATCTTTTATCAGATAGGTTTAATATTTGGATGAACTTCCAGAAGATTATTTCAAAATATCTTTTTTATCATCCTATCACTGGTTTCTTGTCAATTCTTCCTTGATAATGAAACAAGGTTAAAACTGATTTTTGAAGCACATGTGGACTCTCATATGGAGTCCTGAAAGATGGGTGAGAATGAGTTTTCAGGACTTTATTTTAGAGATTTCTTAACTCTAGTACTTTGGCCACCTCATGCGAAGAGTTGACTCATTGGAAAATACTTTGATGCTGAGAGGGATTGGGAGCAGGAGGAGAAGGGGACGACAGAGGATGAGATGGCTGGATGGCATCACTGACTCAATGGAGGTGAGTCTGAGTGAACTCAGGGAGTTTGTGATGGACACGGAGGCCTGGCGAGCTGCGATTCATGGGGTCGCAAAGGTCGGACCTGACTGAGCGATTGATCTCATCTGATCGGATT
>NW_011472656.1:0-574 GCF_000754665.1 Bison bison bison
TGGGTCGTCCCAGTGCACTAGCCCCAAGCATCCAGTATCATGCATCGAACCTGGACTGGCAACTCATTTCTTACATGATATTTACATGTTTCAATGCCATTCTCCCAAATCTTCCCACCCTCTCCCTCTCCCACAGAGTCCATAAGAGTGTTCTATACATCAGTGTCTCTTTTGGTGTCTCATACACCGGGTTATTGTTACCATCTTTCTAAATTCCATATATATGCGTTAGTATACTGTATTGATGTTTTCCTTCTGGCTTACTTCACTCTGTATAATAGGCTCCAGTTTCATCCACCTCATTAGAACTGATTCAAATGTATTCTTTTTAATGGCTGAGTAATACTGCATTGTGTATACGTACCACAGCTTTCTTATCCATTCATCTGATGATGGACATCTAGGTTGCTTCCATGTCCTGGCTATTATAAACAGTGCTGCGATGAACATTGGGGTACACGTGTCTCTTTCCCTTCTGGTTTCCTCAGTGTGTATGCCCAGCAGTGGGATTGGTGGATCATAAGGCAGTTCTATTTCCAGTTTTTTAAGGAATCTCCACACTGTTCTCCATAGT
>NW_011472657.1:0-709 GCF_000754665.1 Bison bison bison
ATAATTTGTAGAAGGGACACTAAAAGCAAATCTTTGACAGTCATTAGTGGCAAGGGGAATAGTATAAAAGCAGTCTTTTAAGTCAATAATAATTTTGTAAGTATCTTTTGGAATGGCCATGGGGGTAGGCAACCCCGGCTGAAGGGGGCCCATCAATTCCATTGTTTCATTAACCTTTCGTAAATCTTGTAATAGCCTCCATTTACCTGCTTTCTTTTTAATGACAAAAATAGGTGAATTCCAAGGTGAATTTGAGGGGGTAATATGGCCGAGAGCAAGCTGTTCCTGCACAAGCTGATTGGCGGCCGTGATTTTTTCTATTGATAGGGGCCACTGATCAACCCATACTGGATCATCAGACTTCCATTTTATCGGATCAGCATGGATTGCAGGACGATCAATGACCCCTCCTGAAAACATCCTATACCTTTTCTATCATTCTTAACTGCAGGGATCAGGGGTTGTAAAGGCCCTTGTGAATTTATCCCCAACCCCTGATGGGGCAAAAGGCCTTGGTCTAACAATTGATTACTAATCTTTTTATCTGGACTATAAAGATATACCCCCATATTCATCATAACATCTCTCCCCCATAGATTAACCGGCAGTCCTGGCAAAACATAAGGTTGAAAATGTCCTTCATGTCCTTCTTCGTCCCTCCTACTTTTAAAAAGGTTGTAACTCTGTTCTGGGTCATGTGATTGCCCAA
>NW_011472658.1:0-892 GCF_000754665.1 Bison bison bison
TGTCCTGTATAATCAGACTAACTATTCCATTAGAAGAGCCATCAGTAAATACAGTTAGGGCGTCGGCAAGGGGCTGAGAAACAACAATTTTGGGGAAGAGAAATTGGTGATAGTGAGCAAATTTCAAAATTTTATCCCTTATCCCACTTTTGTTGTTGATACAGTACTTCTTTGACTGTCTTTCCTTGTAATGCCGCGGCCAAAGTTATGCCTTGAACGTATGAAGGGCCGATATCAGCACAAATCCGTATATAGTCAGATAAGCCTCCCTTTTTTCTGTAAGGTCTCAGGGCAGCTTGACAAGCCGAATTGGCATTCTCATAAGCAAGCTGTTTAGCCAACACCATCCCCGCCTGCTCATCCCCTATCATTTTACCAATTGTCTCAAGCAGGCGGGCAACAAAATCCTGATATGGCTCATCTGGCCCCTGGCGAATTTTAGATAAATCTTCAGTCTTTTTATCAGAATTTGGAAGCTTTTTCCATGCTTGTAGAGCCGCAGCACTAATCTGAGGGTAGGCTCCAGGTAAATAATTAAGTTGACTATTAGTGTCTCGATATTCTCCCTCTCCCACCATCATTTCGTAAGTGGTGTTCAGTCCCTGTCGCTGATTGATATCAGCTGTGATCCCACATTGCTCAGCAAACTCAGATTTCCATAGTAAATAATCTCCTCCAGATAAACAAACTCGAGCAACCTGTTTCCAATCACTAGGTGGCAGATTTTGATTTCCTAAAGCCTCTATAATAGCCTGAGTAAACGGCGCAGTCGGGCCGTATTGTGCACAAGCCATTTTTAACTCTTCCAGTTGCTTAAAGGGCAGCGGCTCATAATACCTCTGCTGTTGAGCATTTTCAAACACTGGATAGATTCCTGAAAACCCGGGAATAT
>NW_011472659.1:0-1053 GCF_000754665.1 Bison bison bison
AAAGAAAAGTAATTACACTTCTGTGAGATACTCTCAGAGAATATTTTTGTGATTTTGGAGTAGACAAAGTTCTTTCTAGGAGGATATAAGGAGCTCTATGGACTGGAACAAGGGACTTGTTCAAAGCTGAGACAGGAGTACATCAAGCCTGTATATTGTCACCCTGATTATTTAACTTCTATGCAGAACACGTCATGCGAAATGCCAGGATGGATGAAGCACAAGCTGGAGTCAAGATTGCTGGGAGACATATGAACAACCTCAGATATGCAGATGACACCATCCTTATGGCAGAAAGTGAAGAGGAACTAAAGAGCCTCTTGATGAAGGCGAAAGAGGTGAGTGAAAATGTTGGCTTAAAACTTAACGTTCAGAAAAGGAAGATCATGGCATCTGGTCCCATCACTTCATGGCAAATAGATGGGGAAACAATGAAAACAGTGACAGACTTTATTTTCTTGGACTCTAAAATCACTGCAAATGGTGACTGCAGCCATGAAATTAAAAGATACTTGCTCCTTGAAGAACAGCTATGACAAACCTAGATAGCATATTAAACAGCAGAGATGTTACTTTGCCGACAAAGGTCCAACAAAGCTATAGTTTTTCCAGTAGTCATGTATGGATGTGAGAGCTGGACCATAAAGAAAGCTGAGCGCTGAAGAATTGATGTTTGTGAACTGTGGTGTTGGAGAAGACTTTTGAGAGTCCCTTGGACTTCAAGGATATTAAACCAGTCAATCCTAAAGGAGATCAGTGCTGAATATTCATTGGAAGGACTGATGCTGAAGATGAAGCTCTAATACTTTGGCCACATGATGGGAAGAACTGACTCAATGGAAAAGACCCTGATGCGGAAAAATTCTGAAGGCAGGAGGAGAAGTAGATGACAGAGGATGACATGATTGGGTGGTATCACCAATTCAATGGATATGAGCTTGAGCAAGCTGTGGGAGATGATGAAGGACAGGGAAGGTTGATGTGCTGCAGTCCATGGGATTGCAAAGAGTCGGACATGACTGAGTGACTGAACTGAACTGACTGACTGAAGGA
>NW_011472660.1:0-598 GCF_000754665.1 Bison bison bison
CCATCGCCTGGATGAGCGACACCGTGGCCGTGAGCGGCTCCCGTGACGGTACCTTGGCGCTCTGGAAGATAGACCCCGACATATTCCAGGGCAGCATTGCCTGGCACAGCGATGCAGGGCTCCCCGTGTACGCCCACATCCGTCCCCGGGATGTGGAGAACATCCCCAGGGCCAGCACCAACCCCAGTAACCGCAAGGTGCGGGCCCTGGCCTTCAGCGCCAAGAACCAGGAGCTGGGAGCCGTGTCCCTGGACGGCTACTTCCACCTGTGGAAAGCCCAGAATACCCTGTCCAGGCTGCTGTCCATCAGGCTGCCCTACTGCCGAGAGAACGTGTGCCTGACCTACTGCGATGAGTTGTCCCTGTACGCGGTAGGCTCCCAGTCCCATGTCTCTTTCCTGGATCTGCGCCAGGGTCACCAGAGCATCCGGTACCTGTGCTCTCGCGAGGGCGGCACGGGTGTGCGCTCTCTCAGCTTCTATGAGCACATCGTCACCGTGGGCACCGGCCACGGCTCTCTGCTCTTCTATGACGTCCGCGCGCAGAAGTTCCTGGAGGAGAGGGCCTCGGCCAGCCCGTACTCCTCTCCAGGGCATGC
>NW_011472661.1:0-1345 GCF_000754665.1 Bison bison bison
TCCCTTCGAGTCCACCCACGTGAGCTCCAAGAGATACCCGTCCGCGATTCGAGAGCAGAGCGGGGTTCTTTGCTTCCACTCGAGATGAATGCCTGTCTCCCCGGGTGCGTCTGGAATGCAACCCCGAGATCCCTGTCGCCCCTGGAGAGGAGCATTGGCTTCTGGACACCAGCCTAGTTGAGTTCTATTGGCCCTGGAGTCACTCGAGAGCAATCCCCAGCTTTCCTTCGCAACTCGAATGGAAGATTGGACTTGCCGGGGTCAACACAAGAGGCATCCTGAATACCCCGTCGTAACTCGAGAATCCCGCCGTAACTCGAGAAAAACCACGTGGCTCCCCCGTCATCGCAAGATGAAGCCCTTTCCCGGGACAGCGTCTAAGGAGAAGGCCCACGTTAGGAATTGGAGGTCGAAAGGGCACTTGGCACCCTTGATGCGACCCACAAAGTTCCCCGAAATCCCGGTCTCCCTCGAGAGGAACACTGAGGTTTTCCGGCACCCCCTCCTCTGAGCCCTTTCTCCCCTCCTGATCTGGACAGGAGGGTCGACTCCCCTGCTTTGTCTGGAAGGGGTTCCCGACTTTCCGGTCGCACCTCAGGATGAGGCCGGTCTCACGAAGTCATTCCAGACGTGGCCTCGTGGGTGGTTCCACATTCCGTAGGACCCCGATTTCCCGGTCCCCTCTTGATAAGAACCCGATGCCCGGACACCTCTCCGAACTCCACCCTGTGAATGAAGTCAACACGAAGGCTCAGTTTTTCCGTGCATCGTTCGGAAAAAACCCCAGGTTCCAAATACAGCTCGACAAGCGACCTCTCTCCCCAGGGACATCTCGAGAGGCAAGCGGAGTTCCATGCCTCAACACAAGACGAGGCCTGACTCTCCTGTCCCCAGTCTGCAGGGACCCTGCGATCGGAGTCTGAAATCAGAGGTACCCTGCGGTTCCTGCCTCAACTGGAGATGAGGCCCTCTTCCAATGCACCAAACCCAGTGGAGTCCCGAGTGGCCCCTCCCACCTCCAGTTTCCCTGACTTCTCAGAGCCACCATGAGAAGCCCCGTGAGATCACCTGCACAAGTAGAGGGAACCCAGGGTTTCCTGCCTCAACCCGGGAAAGACTTCGAGAGACCTTCTTCAACACGTCTCGAGGCCGGATTCCCCTAGCATGGCTCGGGAGCAATGACGCGCTCCCCCTCGCCACTCGCATGGAGACCCGACTTCCCTGGCGCCCCACGAGAGGCTCACTGACCTCGCCGTCGTACCTCGTGACAAACCGCACACTGGGGCCGCCGCTCGAGAACACCCCGAGATTCCCCCGTCATCGAGAGATGAGGGCCTTCGTCTCC
>NW_011472662.1:0-1370 GCF_000754665.1 Bison bison bison
CCAGTCCCATTACTTCACAGCAAATAGAAGGGGAAAAAGTGGAAACAGACAGATTTTATTTTCTTGGGCTCCAAAATCACTGCAGATGGTGACTGCAGCCATGAAATTAAAAGAAGCTTGCTCCTTGCAAGAAAAGCTATGACCAACCTAGACAGCATAGTAAAAAGCAGAGACATCACTTTGCCAACAAAGGTCCGTCTAGTCAAAACTATGACTTTTCCAGTAGTCATGAATGGATGTGAGAGTTGGACCATAAAGAAGCTTGAGCGCCTAAGAATGGATGCCTTCCCAGTGTGGTGCTGGAGAAGACTCTTAAGAGTTCCTTGGACTGTAAGGAGATCAAACCAGTTAATCCTAAAGGAAATCAACTCTGAATATTCATTGGAAGGACTGATACTGAAGCTCCAAAACTGTGGTCACCTGATGTGAAGAACTGACTCATTGGAAAAGACCCTGATGCTGGGAAAGATTGAAGGTAGGAGGAGAAGGGGACGACAGAGGATGAGATGGTTGGATGGCCTCACCGACTTGATGGACATGACTTTGAGCAAGCTCCGGGTGATAGTGAAGGACAGGGAGGCCTGGTGTGCCACAGTCCATGGGGTCGCAGAATTGGACACGGCGGAGTGACTGAACATCGACAACAGGTGAAGAGCAGGGCTTCAGGAGTGGAGACGGGATTACAACCTCACTCCGCAGGGTCTCACCTTTTCCAAGTGGCCCCACCCACACAGACACCGGAGTTTACCTTGGTTCTAAAACTGATCTCATTCAAAGAGAAAACAGGTCTCATTCAAGAGACCTGTCTCTTTCAACTCTTCACACCTGGAACAGCTGTTCGCCGGCCAGCAAATGAGCCCAGCTTCCTAAGAAAGAGTTTATGCACCTGCCACCTTTGCCGCCAGCATATCAGCTTGGCAGCACGCCCGCCAGGGTCAGTCTCTGCATTTTGCACGTGTGTGTCTTCTCTTCAGAGCTCCTGTCCCTCGCCCGGGCTTATCCACCAGTCACCCCTGTTCCTTGGAAATTCAGCAACCACTGACTCTTCTGGGACACCAGTCCCTGGCCCAGGACTGAGGAGAGGCCCTTCTCTCACCCACACGACACCCTCTGGTCCCCAGGCTGTGGTCCCTCACGGGGAAGAAGCTCTCACCCACACGACACCCTCTGGCCCCCAGGCTGTGGTCCCTCACGGGGAAGAAGCTCTCACCCACACGACACCCTCTGGCCCCCAGGCTGTGGTCCCTCACGGGGAAGAAGCTCTCACCCACACGACACCCTCTGGCCCCAGGCTGTGGTCCCTCACGGGGAAGAAGCTCTCACCCACACGACACCCTCTGGCCCCCAGGCTGTGGTCCCTCACGGGGAAG
>NW_011472663.1:0-624 GCF_000754665.1 Bison bison bison
GTTCTAATGAGGTGGATGAAACTGGAGCCTATTATATAGAGTGAAGTAAGCCAGAAGGAAAAACACCAATACAGTATAGTAACACATATATACGGGATTTAGAAAGATGGTAACGATAACCCTGTGTACGAGACAGCAAAAGAGACACAGATGTATAGAACAGTCTTTTGGACTCTGTGGGAAAGGGAGAGTGTGGGATGATTTGGGAGAATGGCATTGAAACATGTATAATATCATATAAGAAACGAATCGTGAGTCCAGGTTCAATGCAGGATACAGGATGCTTGGGGCTGGTGCACTGGGATGACCCAGAGGGATGGTACGGGGAGGGAGTTGGGAGCGGGGTTCAGGATGGGGAACACGTGTACACCCGTGGCAGATTCATGTTGATGTATGGCAAAACCAATAGAATATTGTAAAGTAATTAACCTCCAATTAAAATAAATAAATTTAGTTTAAAAAAAAAAAACTTAAAATCAGATTCTAAAACTTAAAAAAAAAATTTAGTCATTCCAGTGAGAGTGAAGTGATACCTCACTGTGGTTTTGATTTGTATTTCCCTGATGACTAATGATGTTGTTCATTTTTGTTTTTATTTTTTTACTTTTCAAAGCAGTTTATTAG
>NW_011472664.1:0-509 GCF_000754665.1 Bison bison bison
TATTGGTGTTTTTCTTTCTGGCTTACTTCACTCTGTATAATAGGCTCCAGTTTCATCCACCTCATTAGAACTGATTCAAATGTATTCTTTGCAATGGCTGTAATTTTTAAATGTTTTACCCCATTTTTTGTTGTTCAGTTGCTAAGTTGTGTCCAACTCTTTGCGACCCATGGACTGCAGCTCACCAGGCTTCTCTGTCCATCACTATCTCCCAGAGTTTGCTAAAACTCATGTCCATTGAGGCAGTGAAGCCATCTTACCATCTCATCCCCTATCACCCCCTTTTCCTTCTGTCCTCAGTCTTTCCCAGTATCAGGGTTTTTTCCAATGAGTCAGCTGTTCACATCAGGTGGCCAAAGTATTGGATATTCAGCTTCAGCATCAGTCCTTCCAGTGAATATTCAGGGTTGATTTCCTTTAGGATGGACTGGTTTGATCTCCTTGCAGTCCAAGGAACTCTCAAGAGTCTTCTCTGGCACCATGGTTCTGAAGCATCAATTCTTCAGTGT
>NW_011472665.1:0-533 GCF_000754665.1 Bison bison bison
AACTCCCAGAGTCCACCCAAACCTACGTCCGTTGAGTCGGTGATGCCATCCAACCCTCTCATCTGTCGTCCCCTTCTCCTCCTGCCCTCAATCTTTCCCAGCATCAGGGTCTTTTCCAATGAGTTAGCTCTTCGTATCAGGTGACCAAATTATTTGACTTTCAGCTTCAACATCAGTCCTTCCAATGAACACCCAGGACTGATTTCCTTTAGAATGGACTGATTGGATCTCCTTGCAGTCCAAGGGACTCTCAAAAGTCTTCTCCAACACCACAGTTCAAAAGCATCAATTCTTCTGCACTCAGATTTCTTTATAGTCCAACTCTCATATCCACACATGACCACTGGAAAAACCATAGCCTTGACTAGACAGACCTTTGTTGACAAAGTAATGTCTCTGCTTTTTAATATACTGCCTAGGTTGGTCATAACTTTCCTTCCAAGGAGTAAGCGTCTTTTAATTTCATGGTTTCAATCCATCTGCAGTGATTTGGGAGCCCAGAAAAATAAAGTCAGCCACTGTTTCCACTGTTT
>NW_011472666.1:0-789 GCF_000754665.1 Bison bison bison
AGCACATTGACATGAATCCAGAAACTCCCACAAAGCTGGTGGAGAACTTCATCAAGTGATGCGTTTGTACATATACAACCTTAAAAAAAAAAAAAAAAAAATCAACTCAGCACTTCATCTGGTCTGGAGACTTGTGTTTAGAAACTCCAGCTTGTTTGTGAATTGCTGTTTTGATTGTACAGTGTTTCCGATTCCCAATGGAAAAGACTTGAGGTACTGACGTGCATCTCTGCCCTGAGAGCAGGGGAGGTAAAGGTTGTCAACTTGAAGTATCTCCTCACAGGAAGAGAGTCGCCACCAGGGCCCCTTCAGAATGTTAGAGTAAATAAGTGAAATCAAGCGTGAATGATCAGGGGCCAGTTTGTAAGATTCAGTGCTAAGTTATTCTAAGTTTGAGAATATTCAAAAGGAGAAAAGTAGAATTTTTTGGCTGAGATGTTAATTGAGCAACTGTTTCTGGAATTTGCTAATCGTGACACAGAATGCCAGGCCAACTTTGTTGTCCAGACATGTTCCTCTGCTGACAAAGGCAGGTGGCGGGTTTTATTCTATTTTAGGTTGATCAAAGAAGAGAAGGAGAACACGGAGCAGCTGGCCGAGGAGACTGAGAGCATGGAGGGCAGGGGGAGCTTAGGTAACCTCTGTCGTTTTATTTTTTTATTTTTATTTTTTGCCGGGAGCCGGCATATTGCATATTGAGTGCAGCACTTTCCACAGCATCATCTTTCAGGATCTGGAATAGCTCAACTGGAATTCTGTCACTGCCGGGAGCCAGCGCGAGGAACTCCG
>NW_011472667.1:0-951 GCF_000754665.1 Bison bison bison
AGCGGTCAACGACACGACCGCCAAGAAGTCACCCAGATACAGACTCAAAATGACCTCGACCCGGAAGCAGTGGGACATGCTTTATTGAAATTCAATAGCACACATTATCTAACATGAGTTACAGTCTATATTATTTTTCCTGTTTCTATAATTGGCTTCCTGACTTTTTCTTTCTTTGGTTTTTCTTATCTCTCTCTCTCTCTCTTTTTTTTTTACTAGTTTCTAGGTCTTTTCATTGAAATACTCCTACTGTTAAAATTTGTTTTCTCTATACTTTCTGTGAAATGAGCTTTTTATTTGAACAATATACCATTACTGATTTTCAATCGCTCATGACCTGCAAAAATGGCAATTGCATATTTTCAACCTTGCTCCTAATAAAACGAGCCAGTAGAAGTCGCTAACGCAAGCCGATCCTCTGAGCGCACGCTGCCTCTCCCACGGCGCCATTTCCCAGGCTCCCAGGACGCGCTGCTCTTCTCCCCTTAGGGTTGCATGTTTTCTCTACTCTATTAAAGCTCAGGAGAAAAAGACTGAAAACACAGAAATAAAAATCTGAAAATCATGACTCATCTCCTACATTTCGGTAAACAATTTTTCCTGATTAAAATTAAGTTAATTTTCTGTAGAAAATTAGGAAAATACAAAGATTGAAAAACTCTTGTAATTAAACATTACCTATCTACCTCCAAATTCATTACCAACATTTCCTAGGTAAGTAGAAAGATATAGAAATACAGCATGCAAATACAGGGGGGAAAAGAGCGTCTTCATTATAGTTTTTAAAAATACATTTATTTTATAGCTACTATTTTGTGTTATTTTAAAATTTAATATATTATTAATATTCCAATATTATAAATTATTCTTTTTCATATCAATTATTCTTTTACATATCTCAACATATTTTTAAATGTTGCATGATATTTCATTTTAAGGGATTATTAAATT
>NW_011472668.1:0-826 GCF_000754665.1 Bison bison bison
AACACAGCCCCACCCATGAACAGAAAATTGGATTCCAGATTTACTGAGCATGGCACCACCCATCAGAACAAGACCCAGTTTCCCCCAAAGTCAGTCACTCCAATCAGGAAGCCTCTTATCCTTATCCATCAGAGGGCAGATAGAATGAAAACCACAATCACAGAAAACTAACCAAACTGATCACAAGGACCATAGCCTTGTCTAACTCAATGAAACTATGAGCCATGCTGTGTAGGGCCACCCAAGATGGATGGCTCATGGTGGAGAGTTATGATAAAATGTGGTCCCCTGGAGAAGGGAATGGCAAACCACTTCAGTATTGTTGCCTTGAGAACCCCAGGAACAGTATGAAAAAGCAAAAAGATAGGACACTGAAAGATGAACTCCTGATGTCAATAGGTGCATGATATGTTACTAGAGATCAATGGAGAAATAACTACATAAAGAATGAAGAGATGGAGCCAAAGTGAAAACAATGCTTAGTTGTGGATGTGACTGGTGATGGAAGTAAAGTCCTATGCTGTAAAGTACAATATTGCATAGGAACCTGGAATGTTAGGTCCATGAATCAAGATAAATTGGAAGTGGTCAAACGAGATGGCAAGAGCGAACATCGACATTTTAGGAATCAGTGAACTAAAATGGACTGGAATGGGCTAATTTGATTCAGATGACCATTGTATCTACTACTGTGGGCAAGAATCCCTTAGAAGAAATGGAGTAGGTCTCATAGTGAACAAGAGTCCGAAATGCAGTACTTGGGTGCAGTCTCAAAAATGACAGATCTCTGTTCATTTTCAAGGAAAACCATTCAATATCACAGTAA
>NW_011472669.1:0-615 GCF_000754665.1 Bison bison bison
TAGACAACAGTTCAGTTCATTTGCTCAGTTGTGTCTGACTCTTTGCGACCCCATGAACTGCAGCATGCCAGGCCTCCCTGTCTATCACCAACTCCCGGAGTCTACTCAAACTCATGTCCATCGAGTCAGTGATGCCATCCAACCATCTCATCCTCTGTCATCCCCTTCTCCTCCTGCCTTCAATCTTGCCCAGCACCAGGTCTTTGATGATGAGTCAGTTCTTCGCATCAGGCAGCCAAACTATTGGAGTTTCAGCTTTAGCATCAGTCCTTCCAATGAATATTCAGGACGGATTTCCTTTAGGATGGACTTGTTGGACCTCCTTGCAGGGACTCTCAAGAGTCTTCTCCAACACCACAGTTCAAAAGCATCAATTCTTTAGCGCTAAGCTTTCTTTATACTCCAACTCCCACATCCATACATGATTACTGGGAAATCATAGCCTGGACTAGATG
The DNA here is from genome assembly GCF_000754665.1 of Bison bison bison. Taxonomy (NCBI): domain Eukaryota; kingdom Metazoa; phylum Chordata; class Mammalia; order Artiodactyla; family Bovidae; genus Bison; species Bison bison. Next base: position 456 of record NW_011472669.1, read on the forward strand.
AACTTTTGTTGGAAAAGCAATTTCTCTGATTTTTAATATGCTGTCTAGGTTGGTCATAACTTTCCTTCCAAGGAGTGTCTTTTAATTTCGTGGCTGCAATCACCATCTGCAGTGATTTTAGAGCCCCCCAAAATAAAATCTGTCCCTGTTTCCACTGTTT
>NW_011472670.1:0-1360 GCF_000754665.1 Bison bison bison
AAAAAGGTCATCTAGAATTAGGAATTGTTGTTGTTTTGTTGCTAAGTTGTGTCTGACTCTTTTGTGACCCCATGGACTGTAGCCCCTAGGCTCCTCTGTCCACGGGATTTCTCAGGCAAGAATATTGGAGTGGGTTGCCATTTTTTTCTCCAGGGGGTCTTCCCAACCCAGGTATCTCCTGCAATGGCATGCGGATTCTTTACTACTGAGCCACCTGGGAAGCCCCAGAATTATGAATTACCGTTTGCCTATAGTGATGCTCAATGAAAGCAATATTTAGAGAAATCAAGACACCTATCTACCTTCTTAACTGACTCTTCCCTTATCAATCACAGTGAAGGCCCACGGTTCTCCAAACAGCCTGGAACTTGTTAGAAATGCAAATTCTTGGTTCCTTCCCCAAACCGGGCAAATCAGACACTCAGAAGTGAAGCTCCGGAGGTGTGGTTTAACAAGGCCTCCAGGTGAATTTTATTTTTGCTGAATTCTGAGAACTGCTGGCTTCATCGTGAACTTGACTCCCTTGAGAATCATCTGAGGTGCTTTTAAACTATTCAGCGCCTGGACCTCACCCCGAACCAATTAAATCTGCCTATTGAGGGAAGAGGCTTTTTCTTGTTAAATTTTCCTAGGTGACTCATGTATAGCCAGGGCCAAGGGACAAAGATGGAGCCCATGTTATGTAAAAGGAGTCTTAACTCATGCTCATCTCTTAGCTCCCTTTTGTGAGTAGATGCTTGCCTCTACTACCTTGAGATTTTTGAAACTGTCTCTGAGATTCTCCCTACCTTTGACAAGCTCTTTCCTGCTAAACTGATCCTTCTCAGCAAAGGAAAACCCAACCCATCCAGGGAAACAGCAGCTGTGAGCAGTAGCAGAAAGTTTCCATGTACCTCCTTCCCAGCGTGGAATTCCTGGTAACCGATCTTTGCTTTCTCTAAAGACAAGTTTTCATGGTCCATTTTGCAAGCACGCCCTCCTCCCCTCCTCTAGCCTGAATCACTGGCAATCAGAAGAGCCAGATGTTGCTTGGGTTAAAAGCAGATGTTATTGGTTAACGCCAAGATCCTTCTCCATCCCAATTCAGGATCTTGCCTGCTCATTGGCACATTTTTCTGTCTTGCAAATGAGTTGTGTTTCCCTACTGGGGGAACACAGCTGCAGGCAGCTTTAAGATTTCCTCATTTTCATAGCGGAGAAGGCAATGGCATCCCTCTCCAGTACTCTTGCCTAGAAAATCCCATGGATGGAGGAGCCTGGTAGGCTGCAGTCCATGGGGTCGAGAAGAGTTGGACAAGACTGAGCGACTTCACTTTCACTTTTCACTTTCATGCATTGGAGAAGGAAATGGCAACCCACT
>NW_011472671.1:0-827 GCF_000754665.1 Bison bison bison
AGTTACTCCAGGACGAAAAGAAAGAAAGAAAGAAAAAAAACCCAGTAACGGGCAGAACTTCTTTCTCATGCTTCCGTTTCATTAAGCATGAAACTAGAAATATAAGAAATGCTAAGAGAAATCATCCACTCATTTTATTGAAGCTTTCTTCCCCCCAGGATGGCATCTAATTGCTTCTCAAACAGTTCCAGTGAGTTGCTTTTAAAAATGTGACTTTATGTTTCTAAAAGAATTCTCCATATCTGTGACTGGAAAGCAAATGAGGTTACACCAAATTTACACTTGCTCTTTCATTAAAACATGTGCTTTGAACACATCATACATTGAAACAAATAACAGGTCCCAAATCATAGAGAACTCGATCACTTTATCATTGCACCTTGTTGTAGCTGCCTTGGACCCTAGGTACTTTCTCTTAAGGGAGAGAATGTTGGAGCTACAAGACATAGGATTAATTACTTTAACCTACTTCTATTTATGAAAGTACAATTCCTGTGGCTCTGTCTCCATCCCACTGCTTCTGAATAACAAAAGAGCATAATTTAGGTTCACCCACTAAGGTCCTGTCCTCATTACTGCAAACAAGACCAAGAGCAATTTTCCCACTGATGGCCTTTTCCCAGCCATTTTGGTCTTGTTTTGAGACCATATTAAGACAGTTTTACATTAATTACCAGAAGAACTTTTATTGTTATTTTGAATTTTAGACCAATAAGGGCGTATCAAACTCTTCAGAGAAAAGGAACCCTAGAATATATACCTCAGTTCAGTTCAGTCGCTCAGTTGTGTCCAGGTCTTTGTGATCCCATGGACTGCAGCACTCCAGG
>NW_011472672.1:0-542 GCF_000754665.1 Bison bison bison
GACTCGATGGACGTGAGTCTGGGTGAACTCCGGGAGTTGGTGATGGACAGGGAGGCCTGGCGTGCTGCGATTCATGGGGTCGCAAAGAGTCGGACACGACTGAGCGACTGATCTGACTGACCTGACCTGATGCATGTATATGTATAGGTATGTGTATGCGTGTGTGTACCATGTAAGTATATGTATACACGCGCATGTGTCTGTGTGTGCAAGCATATGTGTGCACATGTAATGTGTATGTATGTGCACACATCACGCGTGTATGTATGACTATGTACATACATGTACATTTGTGTGTGCACATGGGTATGTGTGCAAGTGTGCATGTGTGGCTAGGCATGCATGTATGTTTGTACAGGTATGTGGGCTTCAAATCGGAAAAGGAGCACGTCGAGGCTGTATATTGTCACCCTACTTATTTAACTTATATGCAGAGTACATCACGCAAAATGCCGGGCTGGATGAAGCACAAACTGGAATTAAGATTGCTGGGAGAAATATCAATAACCTCAGATATGCAGATGACACCACCCTTATGGCAG
>NW_011472673.1:0-580 GCF_000754665.1 Bison bison bison
TCCACTGTTTCCCCATCTATTTCCCATGAAGTGATGGGACCAGATGCCGTGATCTTAGTTTTCTGAATGTTGGGCTTGAAGCCAACATTTTCACTCTCCTCTTTCACTTTCATCAAGAGGCTTTTGAGTTCCTCTTCACTTTCTGCCATAAGGATGGTGTCATCTGCATATCTGAGGTTATTGATATTTCTCTTGGCAATCTTGATTCCAGCTGTGCTTCTTCTAGCTCAGAGTTTCTCATGATGTACTCTGCATATAAGTTAAAGACACAAGGTGACAATATACAGCCTTGACATACTCCTTTTCCTATTTGGAACCAGTCTGTTCCATGTCTGCGGGGAGCCGGCGTGAGGACCTCCACCCGTGGCAAAGGTCATGAGGAAGGAGGCTCGGCATATGCAAAGGCGGGATCGAGCCTCAGGAGTCCCCCTGGAAATTCTCATCCATCTACCCCCAAATCCAGAGCCTGCCTACTTTACTACTTTGTGTTCTCACCTACACCTCTGACTTTACGGGGGGTTGTCCCCCACCACCTCTTTTGGAGAAGGAGTTAACTTAGAGCTCCAGTTAATAATAATTC
>NW_011472674.1:0-839 GCF_000754665.1 Bison bison bison
ATTTCAGGAACAAGATAGACCCATAAAGCAGTAGAGAAAATTAAATGAGTATGGTAATGATTAACATCTTGTTGTCCAAAATTAAGCCAATACACAAACAAAATGGAAAGAATAATTTACTCTGTATTTGTGTTGGTTTTAAGAATGAGTTATTTTTAAACGTACCTTTGAAAACACTTTTGTGACTATGGGTAGGGAATCAGGGGAGGAGCAGAACAAAGGCTTTCCCTGAGCAGGTAGCTATGTCCTATTGTTTTGACTACTGAATAAAGAGTAGGATAGTATAACATGAGTTTTGAAAGGGTTTTTGAAACCTCATCAATATTTAATGTGTCCCTTGTCAATTTCTTTCCAGGCAACAGTGATAAAATTCTGGTAAAGACCTAAAAGACTTGTGCACCATGTATCCAGGCCAGCTGAAGGCTGAGGAGTTCATAATATAGTCCCGTTATCTATTGTACTACATAAGAAAGAGGGGTTGTGGGGTCACATGGAAGGAGGAGCAGTGGGCCCAAATTCTAAGACCTCTTGGAGAGGAAGAAAGAAAGGTTCAATTGTTACAGTTTCTAGAAGAAACACACGTGGTTTAGTGGACAGAGGTCTCTTTCCCCCATGAATCAATATCCAAAATTGCTATTTGTAAAAAGAGTGTTTTTATACTATGAAGGCCAAACTCAAGGGCTTACGCTTTCCATGCCCTCTCTCACTATGACTGAAGTTGATTCCCATGTCCATCTGCATTCTCAAGAGAGGAGCTTGGTGCAAAACTCAGGGAGTTGCAAATTCAGGAATCCATGAAATAATGAAGTATACTGATCAACAACTTTCAAGATCTGCAT
>NW_011472675.1:0-173 GCF_000754665.1 Bison bison bison
TGATTCCTAGAATGTCAACATTCACTCTTGCCATCTCTTGTTTGACCACTTCCAGTTTGCCTTGATTCACGGACCTGACATTCCAGGTTGCTACGCAATATTGTTCTTTACAGCATCAGACCTTGCTTCTATCACCAGTCACATCCACAGCTGGGTGTTGTTTTTGCTTTGGC
>NW_011472675.1:4390-5329 GCF_000754665.1 Bison bison bison
CATTCTAGGAATCAGCGAACTGAAATGGACTGGAATGGGTGAATTTAACTCAGATAATCATTATATCTACTACTGCGGGCAGGAATCCCTCAGAAGAAATGGAGTAGCCATCATGGTCACAAAAGAGTCAGAAATGCAGTACTTTGATGCAATCTCAAAAATGACAGAATGATCTCTGTTCATTTCCAAGGTAAGCCATTCAATATCACAGTAATCCAAGTCTATGCCCCAACCAGTAACGCTGAAGAAGCTGAAGTTGAACAGTTCTATGAAGACCTACAAGACCTTTTAGAACTAACACCCCAAAAAGATGTCATTTTCAGTATAGAGGACTGAAATGCCAGAGTCGGAAGTCAAGTAACATCTGGAGTAACAGGCAAATTTGGCCTTGGACTACAAAATGAAGCAGGGCAAAGACTAACAGAGTTTTGCCAAAAAAATGCACTGCTCATGACAAACACCCTCTTCCAACAACACAAGAGAAGACTCTATACATGGACATCACCAGATGGTCAACACCGAAATCAGATTGATTATATTCTTTACAGCCAAAGATGGAGAAGCCCTATACAGTCAGGAAAAACAAGACCAGGAGCTGACTGTGGCTCAGACCATGAACTCCTTATTGCCAAATTCAGACTTAAATTGAAGAGAATAGGGAAAACCATTAGACCATTCAGGTATGACCTAAATCAAATCCCTTATGATTATACCGTGGAAGTGAGAAATAGATTTAAGGGCCTAGATCTGATAGATAGAGTGCCTGATGAACTATGGACTGTGCTTCGTGACCTTGTACAGGAGACATAGATCAAGACCATCCCCATGGAAAACAAATGCAAAAAAGCAAAATGGCTGTCTGAGGAGGATTTACAAATAGCTGTGAAAAGCAGAGAAGTGAAAAGCAAAGGAGAAAAGGAAAGATATAAACATCTGAAT
>NW_011472676.1:0-1088 GCF_000754665.1 Bison bison bison
CCAATGAGTCAACTCTTCACATGAGGTGGCTAAAGTACTGGAGTTTCAGCTTTAGCATCATTCCTTCCAAAGAAATCCCAGGGCTGATCTCCTTCTAGGAGTCAATAGCAGAATAACTGGAGGAAAAGAATGGTGAACTGAGCTGGAAGATGGAATGATAGAAATAACTCCTGAGGAGCAGAACAAAGAAAAAGGAATGAAAAGAATTGAGGACAGCCTCAGAGACATTTGGGACAATATCAAATGCACCAACATTCAAATTAGGGGTTCTAGAAGAAGAAGAGAAAAAGAAAGAGGATGAGAAAATATTTGAGGAGATTATACTCAAAAAATTCCATACATAAACAAGTGGGACCTGATTAAATTTAAAAGCTTTTGCACAGCAAAGGAAACTATAAGCAAGATGAAAAGACAACCCTCAGAATGGGAGAAAATGATAGCAAATGAAACAACTGACAAAGGATTAATTTCCAAAATATGAAAGAAGCTCATACAATTCAAGAAAAACAGACAACCCAATGAAAAAGTGGGAAAAAGACCTAAAGAGACATTTCTCCAAAGAAGACATACAGATGGCTACCAAACACATGAAAATATGCTCAACATCACTCATTATTAGAGAAATTCAAATCAAAACTACAATGAGATGTCACCTCACCGCAGTCAGAATGGCCATCGTCAAAAAGTCTATAAACAATAAATGTTGGATAGGGTGTGAAGAAAAGGAAACTCTCTTGTACTGTTGGTGGGAATGTAAACTGATACAGCCACTATGGAAAACGGTATGGAGATTCCTTTAAAATCTAGGAATAAAACCACCATATGACCCCGCAATCCCACTCCTAGGCATATACCCTGAGGAAACCAAAACTGAAAAGGACACATGTATCCCATTGTTCACTGCAACACTATTTACAATAGCTATAACATGGAAGCAACCTAGATGTCCATGGACAGATGAATGGATAAAGAAGTTGTGGTATATATACACGATGGAATATTACTCAGCCATAAAAAGGAACACATTTGAGTCAGTCCTAATGAGGTGGATGAACCTGCTGCTGCTGCTAAGTCGCTTCAGTCATGTC
>NW_011472677.1:0-4206 GCF_000754665.1 Bison bison bison
GACAGGACTGTAGCCCACCAGGCTCCTCTGTCCATGGAGTTCTCCAGGCAAGAATCCTGGAGTGGGTAGCCATTCTCTTCTCCTGGGGATCTTCCTGACCCAGGGATTGAACCTGGGTCTCTTGCACTGCAGGCAGATTCTTTACCGTCTGAGCCACCCAGGAAAGCCCAAATTAATGCTAAGTAAATACATGATTTTACTGGGACATGGTTAGTCAATAATGACACAGGATGGCTGCCACTGATGAAGTAAAAATCTTGACTAAATTTTTTTTTAATTTTAAATTTATTTTTTAATTGAAAGATATTTGCTTTACAGAATTTTGTTGGTTTCTGTCAAACATCAACATAAATCAGCCATAAAAACCTTGACTACATTTCTTTTAGGTGAATTATCTCTACTACAGCATTGCATTTTTATGAGTATGTATATTGAAAGTAATATTATAATTTAGCATTAAGGCTACTGCAATCATACTTATATATAAAACAGTTACTATGGGAAACTGCAACAACTTTTCAAAATTGTGGTATAATGAACACATATTTTTGACATGATGAATGAAATGGGACCACAACTTCACAAATGAATAGTCTTCTGAACAAAATGTGATTTGTTAGAACCCATAATTAATAGTTTGTCTCATGTTATTTTCCATGTTTTTATGTTTATATCCATCAAATAGCACATTGAAGAGAGTATCTATATTCTAACAGGTTAACCAACAGTTTAGAAATAAGTATCCTTTACTGGAAAAGCAGAAACAAGTGCAAATTCATATTTCAATTTGCCATTATTCTAGAATTTTAGGCAGGAAAATATGTTCTTTATGAGTCACAGATAAGCCTCACTGCACTGTAAATTTTGGAGTACACTTTGTCCTCTGCTCTTAAATTCAGATCAGATCATATCAGTCGCTCAGTCGTGTCTGATTCTTTGCGACCCCATGAATCGCAACATGCCAGGCCTCCCTGTCCATCACCAACTCTTGGAGTTCAGCTCTTAAATTGGGTACTGCTTATTTTTAAATTGTTTTCTTCCTCCTCAATTTTAAAAACCTTTCACCACAACAGGCCTAGAATATCACCAGTAATTCTCATTTTGCTGAGAATGTTCATGTATTTGATTCCATTTGGTTTCAGGTATGTAGGAAAAGTTCTAAACCTCAACTTCCGTAATGGAACTTCCTTATCCAGGGAGGGCAGGCAAGAAGGAAATCGAACTTTTTATACCTTCTGTACTGATAACATTTTTAAAGTTTGAAAGAACCAGGCATTTGAGGGAATGTAGATCAACAACTATGCATTACTAGCAGAAGTATACATTGTACAACTACTTGATGGAAAAGTTGGCATTATCTCCTAAAACTGAATATTCACAATGTGTATACAATATATTGTTTTAGTTTTTGATTGATTAACCAATTTTACCAATGGAGCCATGTTTGCTGAAATGATAATGGTGATTCACATACCAATGGTTATAATTAATCCAGTCTTATGCACTTATGGGGACTTCCCTGGTGGCTCAGATGGTAAAGCATCTGCCTACAATGCAGGAGACCCGGGTTCAATCCCTGGGTTAGGAAGATCCCCTGGAGAAGGAGTTGGCAACCCACTCCAGTATCCTTGCCTGGAAAATCCTATGGAAAGAGGAGCCTGGTGGGCAGCAGTCCCTGGGGTCACAAAGAGCTGGACACAACTGAGTGATTAACACTATGCACTTACAGTCAGATTATTTCTCAAATTCTAGAATGGCTGAGCTCCCAAGCTACCAAATGGGGCATCATTTGGTAAGGCAGCATAAGCTAGGGAAAAACTAGAAGAGATAGGCTTTTTAAAAATAGGAACATTATACATTTAGACTAGGGCTTGGTTCATAGAATTTTATCAATAACTTCATGAAGCAAATAATGAAAGAAGTAGTAATGATTATTTTCCAATGTCTGCTTCAAGTGATAAATTTTTAGTCACAACCAGGAGAAAAAATGGGAGGTGCAGAAAATGGACAGTTTTCTGTTTTGTATACTTGGGAGAATGAGTTCCCTCCAAATGCATAGGAAAAAATGTGTCTTTGTCTTTTACATAATTTCAAAGTAATGATCTACAAATTCTCATCAGGAAACTTTAGGCAACTTTAAACAGTCATATTCAACATTTAAGCCAACATAAACAATTAGGTATAGGGATTTCCCTGGTGGTCCAATGTAAAGCAACTTGGCTTTTTGTAAAAAAATTAAAAGACAAGTAGAAAATGTAGAATTATAAACTAAAAAAAAGTCCAAAAAATTTTAACTAATTTCTGGTAGTTTGAAAGAGAATTGCCATTGGTGACACGGGAGACATTCATTTGTGACAACAACTGTTATTTATTGAACATCTGGGCTTCCCTGATAGCTCAGATGGTAAAGAATCCACCTGCAATGCAGGAGACCTGGGTTCAATCCCTGGGTTGGGAAGATACCCTAGAGAAGGGAAAGGCTACCCATTCCAGTATTCTAGCCTGGAGAATTCCATGGACTGTATAGTCCATGTGGTCACAAAGTGTCGGACATGACTGAGCGACTTTGACTTTCACTGAAAACACGTAATGTCAGGTACTGGACTGGACTCTACAAGTTATTTCTGCTAACTCTCCCAAGAGTTAACAGGCAATGAAGTGGTTATTATTGGCCCCATTTAACATATAAGGGAACACAAGCCAAGAGGGCTTTAGCAAGTTTCCAAGGTTCTAGGGCTAGTTCCTGGATTCTGAACCCAGATCTGCTTGATTCTAAGCTCACATTTCTTTCAACTGAAGCTGACCCATGTGTGGTCATCATGCTGATGGAATGAAGCAATGGATCCTGCAATATTCCAGGTCTCCTATCCACACCCTCTTTCAAGCTGGTCCTTCGGCATAAAACATAGGGTCCCAACCCTAGCTCCACTGTCAACAGCACTGGCAAATGACCCACTGGGCTCCTCCTTGACCAACTGGGCGTAGAACAGTGCAAAAATAAATCCCTCTGGAAAGCTGGGAGAGTCACACTGTGGGCTACTCCTGCACGCAGGTGGGTACACATCTCCAGGGTCCTGGGACCCTGCTGAAGAAAAGTGAGGAGGTGGAGAGATCAAGCAAGCAGCTCAGTATCTTCTACTACCAGATAACAGTGACTATGTCTAAATCAGCTTAATAGCAGGTGCTCAATAAATGTTGTCACCATTATTGTTTATTATCATCATAATTACTAGCTGTGTAGCTCTTAGCAATTCACATTAACCCTCAAAGACTCAGTGTCCAAAGTACATAAAATAAGCTTGACAGTACTGGAATGATCTAAGATTCTCATGGTGACAACATTACAAGATAAATTTATTTAAATTCCCTGGCAAATTGCCCATTAAGTGCTAGGACAGGAGAGAGAAATTGTTCTCTCCTCTTGATGTGACAAAATTGAGATTATAATTATCTTACAAATTTGGGCTCCTGTGTATTTTATTTGCCCCATATCCTTACCAGTTTCCTGACAAACTAGCCTTCCCCTGCCTCTTCATTCCCTGCAGATAGTGTAAAAGTCTGCTTAAGCCTAGTGCTGACAGAATTTCTTCTCTATTTCTTCTAATTTAGATCTATGCTCAGGACCCATTCCTAGCCCCTTCTTTCCTTCATAATATCTTTGAATACTCAAATCCCCATCATTTGGCAATAACCAGTTTCCCACTTTTTTGTACTCATTTATGTTGTTATGAGCTAAGTTGTTAGCTCTTTGAAAGCAAAGACCCTATATTCTCATACATCTTAGTATTTACTGTGGCCCCTAGCCCTGTAACTTGCATTAAGTAGAAGCTCAATAAATACTGACAGAAAAATTCACTTAAGTTACCTGTGAAATCACTCATTAATTCTTATAACCAGGACTTGAAGAAAGATCTAGAAAATTAAACACCCTGTTTTAGTACCACATAAATATGGCACTATTTTCTGTGGCAAGTAAAACATAAACTGAAAACTCATTTAAAATCCAGGAAAGATTAGCTTGTGAGAGATGAATTCATGGTAAGTTACTTAACTGAGTATTTTGAAGTAAGACATCATATTTTTTGTGTGTATTAAAATTGTGGAAGGTAACTTGCCTTCTTAGGAAATGTCTTTAGCATCCTCAACCATCAAGGACATTGGGCTTACAGGTCTAACCTTAGGTCATGACAACATTTTCATAATTAG
>NW_011472677.1:5114-5624 GCF_000754665.1 Bison bison bison
GTGAGTGATACAAAATGGAAGGAGAAAATGGGCCATGTGCCTTTATGTAAATTTCCTTTTTCTGAGATTCCAGAAATTGGCCTCTTTTAAAAAAAATGAAAATAAAATTCTTAGACATATGGCAAGATATTCATATGATCTACTAACCTTGTGAATTAATGTGTGACAATGGTAAGTTTTATTTTCCCCTTATTATTTTAATGCAGAACAAATGCTATTTGAACATCCCTCCACACTTCCCCAGGCTTTCGTGGTAGCTCAGCTGGTGAAAAATCTGCCTGCAATGCAGGAGACCCTGGTTCAATTCCTGGGTCAGGAAGATTGACTGGAGAAGGTATAGGCTAGCCACTCCAGTATACTTGGGCTTCCCTGGTGGCTCAGCTGGTAAAGAATCCACCTGCAATGTGGGAGACCTGGGTTCAGTCCCTGGGTTGGGAAGATCCCCTGGAGAAGAGAAAAGCTACCCACTCCAGTATTCTGGCCTGGAGAATTCCATGGACTATATAGTCC
>NW_011472677.1:5724-7327 GCF_000754665.1 Bison bison bison
AACTCGTTTCTTACATAGGCAAAACACTCTCTGACATAAATAGATTTTTAAAACTTAGTTTCCTAAAACAATGTAATCTAGGGTCTTGTCTTGGAAGTCCATGTGGGTAGATGAGAATCTGTCAATATAATGTCTGTTCTCAGAATTTTTCCTAAGGGCAACATGCTATTTTGTTTCCCATGTAATTATTTTCTTTTCTTGCTTGTGTACTTTAATTTCATTTAAAATTGTGAGGATTGAAAAGTATGATTATTTAGATTATCTCATAATATAAAGCAATTTTTGTGATAAAGAGTATGAATTCTCTTTGATAAACATCTGCTTACAGTTGAATGAAGTGTTCTTTAGTATAGACTGTAGTATTCAAAAGGAAATGCAATTTATCTAGGAAATGCTGCTTCCCGTGTTGCATTTACCCTCTTGCTGGCCTGATGTTATCTGTTTTGCCTATTTGTCCTTTGTTACTGTCAAGACAGCAAATTTCTATCTGAAGCAGATGGTGTAACTGCCATTGTTCAAGCTGCTTAATATTCATTCTGCTGCAGGGAATTTTTATCACTAAACCTCTAATTTGGAAATATTAATAAATCAAAATTATTGACTGTTCTGTTTGGGATGTCTGGAACCATTACATATCTGAAGAGAAAAATACATATTTACATTTTGAAAATTGTATCAAAAAACTTGTTTATTTCTTAACACATCAAAGTAAAGATTTATTTCATTAAGTTAATATATAGTGTGATGGTGGGTAAATGCTATAAAATTTTAGTCAGTCATTTGTTGTATATAAATTTATCATGGACTTTGTTTCCATTATTAATGTCTCCATATTTTATCCCAAAAGAATCACTATGTGTCTTGACATTTTTGAATAGAGTGTTTACATTTAAATCTATTTTTAAACTTCCAATTTAGGCCTTTTTGTCCATAGCTCCTAACAGCATCCTGCCTCACCTACCCAACATGAAAGCCATCAGATTTCATATTTTACCATCAGGAAAGAATTAGAATGTCATTTTTTTTCACTCAGTTCACATGTTCAATATGGAAATGATTAAAACTCGACCAACAGAAATTTTCCATTTAACTTTATCCTTACAACTTTAAGGCAACAAATGAATATTTTGTGGACATATTCATAACTCATAAATAACACATATGTATACTTATTCAGTAAATAGAATTCCACAATGTTCATGATTTTTCAGTGATTACTACTGTAGAAATAATTCCACTCAGTGTAATAAGGTAAACTATATGTCCCATAGTTGGACAATTGCACAATCATCAATGACTGATTCTAACTGAACGTGTGTTGAGCAAGTCATCGACTGCTGTTAGGGAGACCATATTTTCCAGTTTGTCCAGTATAGCTACAGTTTACACTTATTAAGCAAATATAAATACTTTCTTTGACATTCAAAAGTGTCCCTGTTTGGAGCTAAGTTACATGCTTATTCTATTTTTTTCTGCACCCATACAAACCTAAGAGTTAGATGCTGACATATGTGAAAGAACTATAAGCAAATGTCTCTTACCCAGAGGAGCATACAAACTTATTAATAACAAAAGAAATTTATACATAATTATTGCAAAATAA
>NW_011472677.1:7427-11726 GCF_000754665.1 Bison bison bison
ATTTCTTTGCATTAAAATTCTAAATATGTGGTACAGGCAATAAGTACTGTGGGAACTCAGATAGATAAGTGGATGTGGATTAGAGCTGTTGAGGCTAGTTTAAGCAGTTGCTCTATTAGAGACCTTGCAGGCATGAAGTCACATGGACAAAGTTCTAGGGATGGAGATGATTACAGTTCACTGCTGATCAATCAACAGTGAACATGACAGAATACAAAGAAGAGTGTGGTAGAAAGAACAATCACTAAGGACTTAGAAATTCTGGTCTTTTATCCTGGCTTTGCCACTGGTCAACTTTATGTTACTGAGTAAATTGCTTCTTCCCTTTGGCTTTATTTCCTTCACCTGTAAAAAAAAAAAAAGGAGCAAATTAGATTCATCCATTCCTCAGTTTATGGTGAGATTACTTTGGGCAAGGGACTCTACTAAGGACTATGGAAAGAATTTCTAAAGTTCCTTTCCTGCTCTACTTCCATAGCAATGACTCCCATCACCTGTGTTTCCAGGGACATTGTTGTTAAACAGCTTGGGATCGTGTGCTTCTTCTCTGTCAAAAAAGTATTTATTGCTGGTAAGTGAACCCAAACCAGCAAACATTTGTTAAGTTGACTTGAAACTTTTCCCAGCAAATTCCTTTATTTCCTAATTGGATTCAGGCCATATTTTCTTTCCTTCTGATAATGATGCAATCCCAGAATGGCTGGGGACCCTTCCAGGAGAAGCTGGTATTGCATATTTTCATAGTGTGAAAACTGCTCTTGTGCTACCAGTAATCAAGTCTCTGATCAGCTAAGCTGGCAAAACTGGATCCCATGCACCGGTCTCCTTTGTCACTTCTCACAACTGAGGCAGGCCTATTCCCCATTCTGATATCAGAGAGCTTGCTCTGTTCCCAGTTCTAATCTATAAGGACAGATGATGCTCTCTGGAGAGAAAGTTGTAGCAACTGAACAAAGTACTCTACCAACTCAAGGAGGCTGATATGTCTTCTGTGAATCCAGCAGGTTCAAGGCTGTAGGCCCAGTTCCTTTGACAGTGTTTCCTATTGCAAGGAGAGGGGAAAGTGGTCCTAAATCATCAGAATGGATTATACATCCCTTCTGCACATGGATGCTCCGCCCCATTAATTTGAGAAGCTGGAGGTAATTCTAGTCTAAAAAGAATCCGAGGAGCAAGAGAAAATTTTTTTACTGATCTAATATTTATTCTGTCTTTAAAATTGTGGAATACTATCCAAAAATAAATCTGAGACTCTTCAGATAGTAGATATAAAATACAAGATCAGATAGTAATAACTTTAAAGTTGTTACTTAGTTCATTTATGTTTGGCAGGTCATAAAACAGAGACAAATTGTTTTTGGTAGAAGTGCCAGAATATATTTAAATCTAGCTGCAAGTTCGCCTGTTTGCCTTCAGTATTGTTAGTGGTGGTCGTGGTTGCAGTGGAAGGGGATGAAACAGAGAGAAGTCAAGATTTTATAAAGAATAGTTGAATGAAAAACAGAAGTAACAGAAGAAAGAGGAGCTATAATAGACGTTTGATCATAAATGACTGCTGCAAGGAAAGCAAATTATTGAATTTAGAACTGAGGATATTTATTTTCTCCATATTGTAACTTTACACATAGAATGGTGCAAACATTGCTATAAGGGGTTTCCCCTTATTTTTGCATGGTTAGGGCTTCCCAGGTGGTGCTACTGGTAAAGAACCCACCTGCCAATGCAGGAGATGTAAGAGATGCAGGTTCGATCCCTTGAAGAAAGAAATTGCAACTCACTCCAGTATTCTTGCCTGGAGAATCCCATGGACAGAGGAGCCTGGTGGCATATAGTCCATAGGGTTGCCAAGAGTCAGATATGACTGAAGTGACTTAGCATGCATGCAGGCTAGCAGCTTAGCATGCATGGAACAGAAAACTGAAGTCCTTTCAGGAAAATGTTCCAAGTGAATTCCAAGTCTTAAGAAATTTATAATAGCTCTCCAGGTAGTCCCATTGAAAATTTAAATTATCAGTGAATTTTTCTTCAGAAATACATACTGCTATACATTTAAATCTGTAAATGTACTAAGTAAGTGTTAGTCGCTCAGTTGCGTGTGAATCTTTTCGACCCATGGACTGTAGTCCACCAGGCTTCTCTCTCCATGGAATTCCGCAGGCAAGAATACTGGAGTGGGTTGCCATTTCCTTATCCAGGGGATCTTCTCAACCCAGGGATTGAACCCAGGTCCCCTGCACTGCAGAAAGATTCTTTACCAACTGAGCTACAAGGGAAAGCAATACATAAAACATTATTAAATCAGAGATACAAGCAGCTGAAAACTGACAGGAGCTGAAAATAGAGTTGTAAGTAAATCACTGAGAGTCTGTCTGTTCAAATATACTGCTCGTAAATTTGAAATCAATCTGCTTTATTCTACCAGTAATAGTAGAGTATCTACACCTTGATTTACAAAATATTTAAACTTCAAAAACTTCTGACTAAAAGTGGGGAAGTGGGAAAAGGAAAAGCAAAAGGCATATGGAATCACTTGACATTGTATTGAAATATTAATCCACAGACATCACTCACTAAGTGTATTTTAAAATTAAGGCCAAATTTGGAAGTAAATTATTTCCTCAATTATTTCAGGATGTAAAAGTAAACACAATTCAAACCTCTACTCATTTTCTGTATGAGTATGTTTAACCATTGTTTTGGTAAAATAAGAGTGTGATCCAAATTCTATGCCTCATTCCCAAACTTCTAGAGACTGGTGACACCTTACAGAGACAGCTGTTGAAAGGGGCCAGGCATAAGAAAAGTGAAGGAAAATGAAGATGGTAAGTCACACAGATCCGGAGGGATACCCAGCCATAGATAACCTGAAAAGCTCAGACTTCTGAGCAAGGCAAACTTGTTTTTAAAAACGGCAATACAATTGCAATTGAAAATATCCAAGGTTGGCTTAAGGGAGAATGAGTGTAATAACTGGCTTGAGACTAACAAGATGATGGGTACTTTCTTTCTTCCTGAATAGACATGAAACTTTTCTAGGATAGAAAGCATCATAAGAAGATAGATCTGCATCCATGGTGTTTCAGAGCAACCCAGTGGGCTCTGTAACAAAGTTATAAATAGATTTGTTGTTGTTCATTCACTTAGTCATTTCTGACACTTGCTGACCTCATGAACTGCAGCATGCCAGGCTTCCCTGTCCTTCACTATCTCCTGGAGTTTGCTCAAATGCATGCCCATTGAGTCAATGATGCATGAAATCATCTCATCCTCTGTCACCCCCTTCTCCTCCTGCCCTCAATCTTTCCCAGCATAAGGGTCTTTTCTAGAGTCAGTTCTTTGTATCAGATAGCCAAACTATTACTTTGTCTTTTTAAAGCAGGAGGAAATGACTGATTAAATGGAATGTTTCACTGATTTTTCTAAACAAACCTACTTAGAGAATTTCATAAATGGGGAGTGCCCTCTCAGATGAGCTCATGTGAGCCCACTCATTTCCTGAACCGTGTATTGTGAATAAGTTGACAGGTAGCAACAAAACAGCCTGACAGTTCAATACAATAAAGAAATTCATAATTTAAGGGACAAAGTTTGTCAGTTTTAATACCTTCAAATAGGGATTTAACAGCATCTGTCACTATCCATTAATGAAATGCAGAGGCATGAGGAGATGTACATTCCCTGGGCCTGTAAGTTAGTAAATACATAGATCAAATATGTTGTAAATGGAATTCTTAAACAACTTTAAAAGTGATCATTTGTAATGTTTTTGGCCATGATGTAATATTATCTCATTACAGTACCTAATACTATGTCATCTCTTTCAATAATATTCTAAGAATGAATATCCTTGATGATCTTTAAGGTTTGGGGTTTTACTTTTGCTTGAGCAGCTCCATAAATGAATATTCATTTTGTACATTATTTTTATTGTGAAAAGAAAAATAAATGGCTTTTCTTGTTACCAAAAAATAGCTCTATGAATATTCTGATCAAACTTTTATTTACTTCTATTGAGATAGAATGACGTGGAAAAAAAATTTCGAATGCAATTACTGATGACTAAACTGTATGCATTGTTAAATTCTATTTACAAGTTCCATGAGGAATTTGTTTTTTAAGTAAAGCATCATGATCAGAGTATGGACACAGCTGCTAGGGGAGTCTCACCCAGCCATTTTCAGAAGGTTTATTCTGCCATAGTATAAAGAATCCTGATTTCTTCAAGAAATAATTTCAATCTAAAATCTAGTAGGCAGGTGCTCACTCGTCCTTCTCCACGGTTAAAAATACAGGGAGGAG
>NW_011472677.1:11826-13110 GCF_000754665.1 Bison bison bison
GTGTCCGACTCTTCGCAACCCCATGGACTGTAGCCTACCAGGCTCCTCCGCCCATGGGATTTTCCAGGCAAAAGTACTGGAGTGGGTTGCCATTGCCTTCTCCATTAAAACTCCTTAAGGTATAACAAAGAAGTAATGTTTTGAATTTAAGTATTTTGAAGTGCAAGTTCAAATTTAAGTGCTTTACTCATATCATCTCCTCTTCTAAACAACACAATGTTTAAGCCAAGTGTTGTTCACAGATTATAATTTCATAATGATAAATATGACAAGATTTTTATAGTATTCCATGTCTCTCAAAACTGAAGTTTGAGGTGAATGTAATCTATTGTAATAGTGAAATAGTAATTATAAAGTAAGTGTAATCATAATTAAAATATAAATTTATCATTAATTTTTATTCAACAAATATTTATATATAACCCTTAATATGTGTAAGGTATTTTCCATGCATACTGTATTTTCAATGATAACCATCTTAGCAACCAAGTAATACAGATAGTGTTTTCTTCAACTCATTGTTGATAATGCATTCCTGAACTATGGAATGTAGGAGTGGATGTCATCACTATCTACATGTCTGCTTAAAGGAATTTAACTGTCACTTCAATTGAAAACATGAAATATAAACGTGACTGGCAGTGATTACTGAGTAGGAACAATCAAGGAAGGCTTCCTACATGATGCAAACCTCTGGCTAAAAGGAAGTATACAGATGGGTCATTTAGGAAGTGGAACACTGAAGACTTTGCCAACAATAACTTATCTTGTGCAAGATCACAGGTAGAACTGTATCCACACTTTGATCTTATGAGACTCCAACCTCATTCTGCAGAGAAGGTGAGCATCAGAGTGTTCCCTGGCTATACCATGTCACTATGAAGTTTGAGAGCAATGTTTAACAGCTGCAGGCTTGGTAACAAATTACGCACATTTTTAAAATTACTGAAACTTATTTGAATTTGACATTCAATGCAATCACAAGAACATCTTTTGAAGATTGAATGGATCCCAGGCTCTATGCTGAATACAATGAAAACAAAAGCATATTATGTGCATTCAAGTAGTTTACAGTCTGAAGGTAGAGAGTTCCCCACCCCTTTTCAAAACTAGGACACTTGCAAGAAAAAAAAAAAAAAAGAAAAAGAAAAGTAGAATGCTTCTACCTTATGCATTTGAGTTATATCACCTTTTTATTATATTGTGCTTTCTGTTTCTCCTTGTTTATTAAACTCAAAAGATTAAGTGCTCATTGGTAGTAGATTTTCTACTACCCAACTACAT
>NW_011472677.1:13210-14260 GCF_000754665.1 Bison bison bison
ATTCCAGGCTTTCATGGCCAGGGACTGGGTTCAGTCCCTGGTTAGGGAAATGAGATTCTGCAAGCCGCAAAGTGTGGCTAAAGAATAAATAAACCTAGTTTCACATAGTTTCAAAAATAAACAAACAAAGGTGAATAACCAATTCTGTAAAATGCTGAGAGTTACTCTGACTAGCTCTTATACTGAAGGTTTTTTCCCCTAATTAATTAGTTATTGAATTTAAAAACATTCTTGATGCAAGTAGTTGTCCATATAGGATCAATGAGGGAAAACTTAATTTTCCTTCAATAATTACTTTCAATACATTACATTTTTCCTCATTAAAGGTCAAATTTCTCTTAAGAACAAAGAAGTATGATTATTTCCCAGCAGATGATATTTAAACAGATCACTGAAAAAGAGTATTATCCTATTTCATCAGGATACAGATTTCAGGCAGTGACAAACTACATTAATATCTATACATCTTTGGAAATATCAAGTCTACATTTTCATAGCTTAGGTCTTATTACTGTATCTTACATGAAAAAAATATATAATTCAAGCAGAGAATTTTAACTGAATTTTTTATTAATACTTTGTGATATCTATAACACAAATGGAGGTTCGTGACATTGTACAGGAGGCAGTGATCAAGACCATCCCCAAGAAAAAGAAATGCAAAAAGGCAAAATGGTTGTCTGAGAAGGCCTTACAAATAGCTGAGAAAGGAAGAGAAACAAAAGGCAAAGGAGGAAAGGAAAGATATACCTATTGAATGCAGAGTTCCAAAGAGTAGCAAGGAGAGATAAGAAAGCCTTCCTCAATGATCAATGCAAAGAAATAGAGGAAAACAATAGAATGGGAAAAACTAGAGATCTCTTCAAGAAAATTAGAGATACCAAGGGAACATTTCATGCAAAGATGGGAACAATAAAGGACAGAAATGGCATGCACCTAAAAGAAGCAGATATTAAGAAGAGGTGGCAACAATACACAGGAACTATACAAAAAAGATCTTCATGACTCAGATAACCACAATGGTGTGATCACTCACCCAGAGCCAGATAT
>NW_011472677.1:14368-15932 GCF_000754665.1 Bison bison bison
ACAAAGCTAGTGGAGGTAATAGAATTCCAGTTGAGCTATTCCAAATCCTGAAAGATGATGCTGTGAAAGTGCTGCACTCAATATGCCAGCAAATTTGGAAAACTCAGCAGTGGCCACAGGACTGGAACAGGTCAGTTTGCATTCCAATCCCAAAGAAAAGCAATGCCAAAGAATGCTCAAACTACCACACAATTGCACTCAACTCACGAGATAGCAAAGAAATGCTCAGAATTCTCCAAGCCAGGCTTCAACAGTATATGAGCTGTGAACGTCCAGATGTTCAAGCTGGATTTAGAAAAGGCAGAGGAATCAGAGATCAAATTGCAAATATCCACTGGACCATCGAAAAAGTAAGAGAGTTCCAGAAAAGCATCTACTTTTGCTTTATTGATTATGCCAAAGCCTGTGACTGTGTGGATCACAACAAACTGTGGAAAATTCTTAAAGAGATGGGAATACCAGACCACCTGATCTGCCTCCTGAGAAATCTGTATGGAGGTCAAGAAGCAACAGTTAGAACTGGACATGGAACAACAGAATGGTTCCAAATCAGGAAAGGATTAGGTCAAGGCTGTATATTGTCACCCTGCTTATTTAACTTATATCCATAATACATCATGTGAAATGCCCAGCTGGATGAAGCACAAGCTGGAATCAAGATTGCCAGGAGAAATAATAACCTCAGATACACAGATGACACCAGGCTTATGGCAGAAATCAAAGAAGAACTAAAGAGCCTCTTAATGAAAGTGAAAGAGGAGAGTGAAAAGTTGGCTTAAACCCAACATTCAGAAAACTAGGTCATGGTATCTGGTCCCATCACTTCATGGCAAATAGATGGGGAAACAATGGAAACAGTGAGAGACTTTATTTTTGAGGACTCCAAAATCACTGCAGATGGTGACTACAGCCATGAAATTTAAACATGCTTGCTCCTTGGAAGAAAAGCTATGATCAACCTAGACAGCATATTAAAGAGCAGAGACATTACTGTACCAACAAAGATCCGTCTAGTCAAAGCTATGGTTTTTCCAGTAGTCATGTATGGATGTGAGAGTTGGACCATAAAGAAAGCTGAGCACTAAAGAATTGATGCTTTTGAACTGTGGTGTTGGAGAAGACTCTTGAGAGTCCCCTGGACTGCAAGGAGATCCCACCAGTCAATCTTAAAGGAAATCAGTCCTGAATATTCATTGGAAGGCCTGATGCTGAAGCTGAAACTCCAATACTTTGGCCACCTGACGTGAAGAACTGACTCATTAGAAAAGTCCCTGATGCTGGGAAAGATTGAAGGCAGGAGGAGAAGGGGATGATAGAGGATGAGATGGTTGGATGGCAATACCGACTCAATGGACATGAGTTTGAGTAAGCTCTGGGAGTTGATGATAGACAGGGAAGCCTGATGTGCTGCAATCCATGGTGTTGCAAAGAGTCGGACATGACTGAGTGACTGAACTGAACTGATATCTATATCAAGATTTTTAAAAACCTGAGCATGTATATTTTGAAACTACTGTGGGAAATACAAATTAGTATTTTGTATATAACATGGTAGATGCCATTC
>NW_011472677.1:16032-17175 GCF_000754665.1 Bison bison bison
GATGCCATTCAGAGTAGTAAATGGGACAATTTATTTTTGCATGTTTTTATTTTCTATGTACTTGTCTTTTAAAATCTTGTTTCTTGGTTTTTGTTTTTGTTCGTGGGTTTACTATACCAAAATGATATTTGTGTAGTTTCCAAGTTCCTTCAGAAAAGTGTATGATGTTGTAATTTAAGGTACTGAACCATATTAGTTTTATCCAAATTAGTAGGTTTTTTAAGAAACATCATTCCAACATTTTAATTGAATATGGCAAATAGAGTGGCTCCTATATCCAAACTAAAACAGAGTCTACAGAACTTGGAATTGATGGCATTCTGGAAATTAAACGTGTCAAAATCACTCTTTTTCACAATTATTTAAATTTCCTATTTCAGCTCATGTTCATATGCTATCCCCATTCTCTTAGGCTCTTCTATGTGTCAGGAAATGTGACTATCACATCTATAGAGACCCATCCTCACAGATGATCATCCAGGAGAACTGAGAATGCTTTCCCTTAATTTCTACCTTGGAAAAAATCCTGATCCCTAGGATCATTAGACTGACAAAGGGGCTAAGATACTATTATAGACCGAGACTGATCAAACAACTTTCTCTGGTTGTGAGAGGGAGTTTTCACAGAACCATATAGATTAGAGAAAGCTGAGTTCCTCAGAAGAATGAAGATACTAGTAACAAAAAAGAGAGGAGAAAATACTGATGTCCACTGTATAATCCAATAACAAAATTACATATATACAAGTATATATCAGATCAGATCAGATCAGTCTCTCAGTCGTGTCCGACTTTTTGCAACCCCATGAATCGCAGCATGACAGGCCTCCCTGTCCATCACCAACTCCCAGAGTTCACTGAGACTCACGTCCATCGAGTCAGTGATGCCATCCAGCCATCTCATCCTCTGTCGTCCCCTTCTCCTCCTGCCTCCAATCCCTCCCAGCATCAGAGTCTTTTCCAATGAGTCAACTCTTCGCATGAGGTGTCCAAAGTACCGGAGTTTCAGCTTTAGCATCATTCCTTCCAAAGAAATCCCAGGGCTGATCTCCTTCAGAATGGACTGGTTGGATCTCCTTGCAGTCCAAGGGACTCTCAAGAGTCGTCTCCAACACCACAGTTCAAAAGCATGAATTCTTCGGT
>NW_011472677.1:17275-18157 GCF_000754665.1 Bison bison bison
GATATATATATGTATACATATATATATACATATATATATGTGTATATATATGTGTGTATATATATATATACATACACATACATACACACACATATCTCCTTTTAGATCATCAGTAGATGTTTTATAGTCATGTTTATATAGATCCTATATACCTGGAGAAGGAAATGGCAACCTACTCCAGTATCCTTGCCTGGAAAATTCCATGGATGGAGGACCCTGGCAGGCTATACTCCATGGACTCGCAAAGAGTTGGACATGACTGAGCGACTTCACTTTCCAATGCAGGGGATCCCTGGTCAGGGGACTTAGATCCCACATGTTGCAGGGCAGTTCAGTCCACATGCCTCAACTACTGAGCCAGTGCACCCTAGAGCATGTGCTCAGTAACACAAGAAACCCACGCATGGCAACAGGAGAGGCCTGCGTGCCACAGTGAAGACAGAGATTAGCCAAAATTAGAAAGGAAAAAATGACTGGACTGAAAGTCCCTGGAGGTCCCTGTGAGATCTCTGGTCCCTGTGGCCTCACATTCAGCCCAGCGTATACAGTAAAAGGGACAACACTTCAAGAGTCTGAAGAATAACCCAACTTCCTCAGTAGGTGACATGCTTAAGAAAGAGGAGCAGGACAGGTTTATAAACCTGCAGAGACTGAAAACCGCACATCAGTCTAATTTGTTGGTTGGGAAAAAAATGTAAAATGTCTGTTTTCTGCTTTATACTCTTCTCTGACTTCATGATTTGCTACAGTGAACATGAAGAGTCCAAGACAAAATTACTTTTAAAGGAAAATACAAATAATCACTTGGCCACTTTAACCTAACCAGCTGGATCCACCATAAGTGGCAAGAGGAGGAAGGAGCAGCAGTTCTCCTGTGACTGC
>NW_011472677.1:18427-19980 GCF_000754665.1 Bison bison bison
ACCATCTAGTAATATATTTCTGATTTGTTTTTTATTGATGTATAGTTACAAATTAGTTTTTAACCAATTAGCTTTTTGTAGAACAATTTCTTGAATTGCTAATGAATTTTCAGCTTTCTACTGACACACATCTGTTTTCTTGTTAACAATAAATTTGGCTCACCACAGTGATTTGATAATTGACCCCCAATTTTTGCATACTGGTGTTACTGATGAGTAAATCAGGAAAAAAATTAACAATGAAGGTTTCAAAACATAACCCATTTTCTAAAAAAATAATTAGAAACTAGGAGACATGATTTTTTTAAAAGGAGAAACAATGTTATTATTAATGAAGTGGATATGACCTTTGTGATATCATATTAATTTTGTTTCCTTTCTATGTGTAATTTTGTTCTACATAAAATAATTTTGCTCTCTATAAAAAATTTTATATTTCTGGATAAATCAGTTGTTGCTGTTTATAGACCATCTGAAAAATATATCTCTTTTAGGGTTCACAAGAGACTTAGAAGCTAGGTTACTTATTTGTGTCTTAGAAATGCATGAAGCAATATTGATTACTTTGAATTCTCTATTTGGCTTCTTTAATGTAAGTGCTGGTGTTTTCTAATGCACACCTCTCACTGTCATAATGCTTTGTCAGCCTTCACATATTATTTACTAACATCTTGGTATTTTAAAGATGAAAATATAAACCACAGATAAATTGGATGAATTAAACTAGATC
This sequence comes from Bison bison bison, assembly GCF_000754665.1. Taxonomy (NCBI): domain Eukaryota; kingdom Metazoa; phylum Chordata; class Mammalia; order Artiodactyla; family Bovidae; genus Bison; species Bison bison. The sequence goes on from NW_011472677.1 coordinate 19,158, forward strand.
GTACAGGGTAGGATCAGAGTGGGGGAGAGCCTTCAAGCTTCGAATTCCTGTCTTCTCTGCAGAAACAAAGTTAATCAGTTTTATAACCAACAGGAAAAAGCTTACAGTGTGAAGGAACTTAGCTAAGAAATTGTGAAGGCACAAGCTAATTAGAATACAGAGCTACTTGCACGATCTGACAGTTATTAATTACATGTTCTTGTCCTGGCTCAATTTCAGGCAATTTGCTGCTAAACAAAATTTTTTTAAAAAAATTTTAGTTTTCAGTCTTGCAGAGAAAAACAGTCCTTCAAAGCACCAACCAAAAAATAACTGCTCTATAAGGTGCAAAGGAAGATTTTAGATTTAAATTTTGGGGCCAGTGTTTTGGAGGTTTATTCTCTTTGCTATACATCACGACTCTAATTATAGTTAATGGAATAGTTTGGGAGCTCATGTGCTTACCTAAGTGAATAGCTGAACTTGTTTAAACACTGAAGTAGTTAATGGGAGATAAGTGTACATTTGCTTTCTTTTAGACAACAGATACACTTCTGAGAAGTTATATGTAACTGAATTTTTATTAAGTCATATTTTAAGTGCATAGAAACTGTCTATAGAACCTCAGGAGCCTCCTGGATTCACATACAAGGATTACTAGAAAAGTAGAAAGTTTCAGTTGCTCAGTCATGTTCAGCTCTTTACAACCCCATGGACTGTGGTCCTCCAGGGTCTGCTGTCCATGGGATTCTCCAGGTAAGAATACTGGAGTGGGTAGCCATTCCCTACTCCAGGATTACTAGAACTTCTTGCTAAAAAACAAAATTCAATTAAGTAAATTTTA
>NW_011472677.1:20249-21294 GCF_000754665.1 Bison bison bison
CGGAGGAGCCTGATAGGCTACAGTCCATGGGGGTCACAAAGAGTCGGACACTACTGAACGACTTCACTTTCACTTTTCACCTATGGGGGATGGAAGAAGAGTATGTGGCAGATTATTTTACTGGCTCTGAAAATTCCAAACTGACCAGTTGAGATTACATTCCTGGGAGTGGTTGTAACTGTAGTTAGGTCAGGTATTAAGTCTTAATTTGCTGACCTAGGGCTTAGTACAAGTAACTCCATTTGGGGCCTATTATTTCTTTTTTAACACACTGAATTGTTCCCCTTTAATTTTTTCCCGCTAGAGTTTAATCAGATTGGCATCTTTTCTTGAAAATTAGTTGGCATATAACCTCCTTATAGGATCTGAAGGTTTTGATATTTGACCCTCTGTAGATAAGAGTTACATGCCTCTGCCAATAAAATAAGGACTGCTAGAGGCTTTGCGGTAATTCTTTTCTGAGACTAAAACTATTAAAAATTGGTGGCAACATATTGTAGAAATAAATGAAAAGTGAGAGCATACTAAGTAAAGTTTTAGTCCTCAAGGCTGAGTTTCTTCATTGTGCTTTGCCCATAGTTGTGAAGTAAGTGGCTGAGGGTCTTGAGGTATGGGCCAGACATATTTTGAGGAGAAAGTGAGTCAACAGAAAATGGTAGCTCAAATAACCCCCAAAGTAGATTCCCTATGAAAAAGCATTTCAGGTGGAGAGAACCAGAATACAGCATTTTTCAGGAAGGGATTGTGAGTAACTGGAGGGGACAAACACATGAAAACAGCCCATAGAAAAGCCTCAGAAAAGGCAGCACTTAATACTTCTGTTGTTTTGAGGGACAAAAGAATTTCCAAGCTGGTGAAAATAGACCCTGTTCTATTGAATGCCAAAAAACCAATTAACAGTTACGAAAGAGAGGAAGGAAGTATGAAGAAGTTCAGGAAGAAATGGAGGAAGAGAAATATAAATATCAGGTAGTGACAAGAATGGAAACTATGGAAGAAAATAGATACATTAGGGTGCATGTAGAGAAAAAAGTGCCTCAAGAAA
>NW_011472677.1:21394-22067 GCF_000754665.1 Bison bison bison
ATGAAGTCAATAGCTCTATAGAGGAGAAAATAATATGAGAAAATATAATGGAAAACCCAAAAAACAGTCAGCATCTTCCCCAGGGAGACACTGAGGGAATCAGGAGAGCTATAAGAAGGATGAAAAGAGAAAAAAAACCTTAAAAACAAAACCACACATGAATGACAAAGAATTAGAGAAACAAGCTGCCCTAGTTGGAAGCTGACTTCAAAAGCACTAAGGGCAAAGTCAAGAGAATTTCAGAAAGTTTAAAGGAAATCTTGAAGAATTACTTAAAATCAGACAACCAAGTATAACACACTTAAAAGCATGTGAATGCATTGTGTAGTATAAGAATAAAAAAGGCAGGATTATAAAAATGCAAAATGTTGTGGTGGCTTATGCAATTTCAGGGCAATAAATCAGATTTAATAATAAAAATACTTTCAATAAAATGGGTGAATATAGATTATTTCTGAATGAGTCACTAGATTTTTTTTATGATACATACATAGAAGAGTCATTAAATATAGGAAATCTAGAAGGGATGATGGATGATTGTGGATGAGATGGAAAATAGGAAAACAGAAAATCAAGTTTGTGCATATTGTGCACCACAAAAAATGAGATTGCTTCTCAAAAGTTCCAAGAATTTTCCACTTCTTAAAACAAGAATACCAGAGAATATATTGCT
>NW_011472677.1:22167-25489 GCF_000754665.1 Bison bison bison
TTGTGTATGTTATTTATGTTTTAAGATTTACTACACTTCATCTTCAGATCATTGAAGAAGTAAACACTGGATAATTAAATTTTTGTATCATTTCAGGGAAATACTTTAATATCATATTCATTGACAAATACTGAGTGAAATTGTCAGAATTTTATCAGTTATTGAATATTTTTATGATATTCATAGAGACATCTTTGGGTTCCTTTGTTTTTTTATTAATTTTTACTGGAGCATAGTTGTTTCACAATGTTGTGTTAGTTTCTGCTATACAGCAAAGTGATCAGCTATATGTATATATATATCCCCTCGTTTTGGATTTCCTTCTCATTTAGGTCACCAGAGAGCACAGAGTAGAGTTCCCTGTGCTAAACAGTAGGTTCTGATTGGTTATCTATTTTATACATAGTAGTATATACATGTCAGTCCAATCTCTCAATTCATCTCACTCCCTCTTCCCCTTTGGTAACCATACATTTGTTTTCTATGTCTATGTCTCTTTTTCTGGTTTGTAAATAAGTTCATCTGTATCATTTTTCTAGATTTTACATATAAGCAGTATTATATGGTATTTGCTTTCCTCTTTCTGACTTACTTCACTCTTTATGACAGGGTAGACATAGCTTTGATTTGACCATATGTTTGAACATTTCTTTTTAGTGCATACCAAGTATTTGCTAGTGAAGGATAAACTGTCTTTAAGTTTAGGTTCTAGTTTCTGTCTTAGAAGCTGTAATAAATTTAAACTGACTTTACAGTTTTGTCTGAATCCATATAATAAGTTTCAAATTGCTTAGAATCACAACATTAAAGTCCTTTACACATATGTTTTTTCACTCAGAAGAACAAGTTTTCTAAGGTATACATGCACATTACTCAAGGCAGTCCAGATAACTTTAGAATCTCTTCTCTACATCAAAAAACAGTATTTTGGCAACATGCTTTGATTCTCATTTTCCAGTATGCACAAAGGTTTTTACATTCTATTTTAAAATCAGCATTTCTATTTTCTTCAGCTTAACGTATCTACAGGTACTTTGCTTAGCACTGTTCAGTTTGGTAATAGTTTACAAAATGCCTACTGTATACCAGGCATTATGTCAGATACTGGGGGCCCAAAAAGAGATTCAGTTATATTTGTTGTTAATCAATTGCTCCTAGTCTCATAGAGACCAATGTGCGGACAGATAATGAAAATAAAATGGCATGAAGGCAGTGGTGGAATAAGTATGAGATTCACAAGTACTGTGGAGAAGGGGATGGTTGGCACTTTCAGAGCAGGCATCACAGAGGATATGAAATCTAGCAGTTCACTGTGTCATGACTCTTGAGATGGCCAAGCATGGAAAGGGTCAAAGGTCACTCCAGACAGAAGAAAGAGCATGTGCCAAGACAAAGATGTCTTAAAACAGTGTAGTCTGTATAAGCGATGAAAAGCAATTTTCCCACTACCATTCTGAGTTCTTGGCTGAAATTCCCTGTAATAAAAGACAGATTAAGAAGTTTATTAACTTATATACCTACTGAATACATGAGAAATACTCAGGAAACTGAGTAACTCCCTCAGATGGCCCAAGAGACAACTTCAAATGCTGTCTTCAGCTAAAGACAAAAATGGATGTTGGGGTAGTGGCTTGGCACTTCAAAGGGGAGGAAGGCAATTAACAACAAAGTAGAAAAGAAAACTGTTTGGTAAATAAATGTTTCCTGGCCATGCAGAAACAATGAAACATATAGTGGACCCTGATCTCTAGGCCCTGTTTCTCCCCCACTCCCACCCCACTACCATCACATCTAGCCCATATTCTTTGCAGCTATCTGTGGTCATAGCTTTATTCTGGGGACAGGCCCGCTGTCTAAATTCTTTTAGGCAGTTAGTGGGAAGGTCAAAGTTTCTTCTTGAGTAGTTTCTCTTCTTTGTGGTATTGATTGTTTTCAGCTCGAAATAATCTGCATCCCAGAGACATTCTAGGGTAGTAAGTTTTGCTCCCCTAAAATACCCACAGTCCTTGGCTCCAAGGCACTAGTAATATATTAGTTTAGATGCAGGCATTATATTCTCCATTTTTCCCAATTATTTCATGTGTTTTCCACATATGATCATGACAATTATAGTACTAAATCCATAGTGCCTAACATGCTTTTCAAGCATTTTGAAGGAAATTCTATTTTCACTTATCAAATTCAACTTTTTTCAGGACCATCTAAATATTATGCAGAAAGTATTAACAGTTGGGAGCACATTTTATCATTTTTGTCTGCTAGTAAACAATTCAAAGGGTAATTTTTATTCTTGTGGGCTTTTTCTTGATGATATATTTTGATTATTCCTAATATAATGACACAGCAGTCTTTTCTTTTAGTATAGAGAAACGGTTAGCACTTACTGTACTATAAATTCCATTTTTCTCTGAAAGAATGCTTTGTTTATTCATAGGTGGGGCATGGGTTGGGGAGGGGAGAGGATTTCAGTAGGGCAGCAACCTGAGGGAAAAAAAAAGGTAGTCTTTAAGCTTTCCTCTTTAGTTTTTAAAATTTTCTATATATCATCATTCAATCATTTCCTCATTGACAGGTGAGAAGTAGGAAACATGGTTTTATCTATATACAGAGTGGTTCAGGAACACTTTTGTGTGACTTCTGATGAAATGGAAATAGCACAAGACTGATTTGTTGGTCTTTTTTGGCAGATCTGCCTCTATATTGTAAATTCCATGGTAGCCAGGATCTTATCTGTCTTCTTCACAGCTATATCACAAGCAACAAGTATGAATATTTATTGAAATAAGAATGATAAGTAATAAAAATAGATCTCAACCAACTAATCGATAAACTCTTAGGTCTAGTTCAGGGTGGTGGAATTGTATAATTATGTAAGACAAAAGACTGAAAAGTTTCAGTGAAGATACACAAAGATGATGAAAGAGTTTTGCCATACATCAAGTAATTAACCTCCAATTAAAATAAATAAATTTATATTAAAAAAGATGATGAAAGGGTTAGAAAATAAAATCTATGAAGAAGAGAAAATGGTGATTGAATTGGAGTCCAGAGAAAGAGTCTGTTAAATTGCTTGTTTTTTTATAGTTTACAGATCACTTTTTTGTGTGTAAACTCCCTTAATGTTTCATATAACAAATATGTAAACATGTTATTATTAATATTACCCATGTTTTAGAGGCATAGAAACTGTGACACAGAGAATTTAACAGACTTGTCACATAGTTGTAAAGTATAATGCATGTTTTCTTAGTCTCACGTCCAATATTTTTTTCCACGATACCACTTTTTGTTTAGTCTCAAAAACAAAGAATTTAATTTGGAT
>NW_011472678.1:0-783 GCF_000754665.1 Bison bison bison
CAGATCAGATCAGTAGCTCAGTCGTGTCCGACTCTTTGCGACCCCATGAATCCCAGCACGCCAGGCCTCCCTGTCCCTCACCAACTCCTGAAGTTCACTCAGACTCATGTCCATCGAGTCAGTGATGCCATCCAGCCATCTCATCCTCTGTCATCCCCTTCTCCTCCTGCCCCCAATCCCTCCCAGCATCAGAGTCTTTTCCAATGAGTCAACTCTTCGCATGAGGTGGCCAAAGTATTGGAGTTTCAGCTTTAGCATCATTCCTTCCAAAGAAATCCCAAGGGACTAGATCTACCTTCAGGATGGACTGGTTGGATCTCCTTGCAGTCCAAGGGACTCTCAAGAGTCTTCTCCAACACCACAGTTCAAAAGCATCAATTCTTCGGCACTCAGCCTTCATCATAGTCCAACTCTCACATCCATATATGACCACAGGAAAAACCATAGCCTTGACTAGATGAACCTTTGTTGGCAAAGTAATGTCTCTGCTTTTGAATATGCTATCTTGGTTGGTCATAACTTTCCTTCCAAGGAGTAAGCATCTTTTAATTTCATAAATACAAAAAAGCTAAAATTAACAATCTAGAGCAGAGTTTAGAATTTCAAAAATACAATGTTAAAGAAAAGAAGAAAAAAAAACGAGGTACACAAAAGTTATAAAAATATATATATGAAGTTTGCTTTTTAAAAAATAGGGTACTTTTTTTTTAGTCTAAAGTAATAGTAGGTTATAAAAGTGAAATTAAAGGAGTAATAGAGGACTTAAAATTTTAAAAAATTAAA
>NW_011472679.1:0-1312 GCF_000754665.1 Bison bison bison
TGAATCTGTGCACCATAACTACTGAGTCTGTGCACATGTAACTACTGAGACTGTGCACCGTAACTACTGAGCCTGCGCACCGTAACTACTGAGTGTGCGCACCGTAATGCACCATAACTACTGAGACTGCGCACCATAACTACGGAGTCTGTACATGTGTAACTACTGAGTCTGCGCACAGTAACTACTGAGTCTGCACACCATAACTACTGAGCCTGCGCACCGTAACTACTGAATCTGCGCACCATAACTACTGAGCCTGTGCACCATAACTACTGAGTCTGTACACATGTAACTACTGAGTCTGCGCACAGTAACTACTGAGTCTGCACACTGTAACTACTGAGCCTGTACACCATAACTACTGAGTCTGTGCACCGTAACTACTGAGACTGTGTACCATAACTACTGAGCCTGCGCACTGTAACTACTGAGTCTGTGCACAGTAACTACTGAGCCTGTGCACCATAACTACTGAGTCTGTACACGTGTAACTACTGAGTCTGCGCACAGTAACTACTGAGTCTGCACACTGTAACTACTGAGACTGTACACCATAACTACTGAGTCTGTGCACGTGTAATTACTGAGTCTACGCACCGTAACTACTGAGACTGTGTACCATAACTACTGAGCCTGCGCACTGTAACTACTGAGTCTGTACACGTGTAACTACTGAGCCTGTGCACCATAACTACTGAGTCTGCGCTCTGTAACTACTGAGCCTGTGCACAGTAACTACTGAGTCTGCGCACCGTAACTACTGAGTCTGTGCACCATAACTACTGAGTCTGTACACGTGTAACTACTGAGTCTGAGCACAGTAACTACTGAGTCCGCACACCATAACTACTGAGTCCGCGCACCGTAACTACTGAGTCTGCGCACCGTAACTACTGAGCCTGTGCACCATAACTACTGAGTCTGCGCCCAGTAACTACTGAGTCTGCACACCACAACTACTGAGTCCGCGCACTGTAACTACTGAGCCTGTGCACCATAACTACTGAGTCTGCACACCGTAACTACTGAGTCCGCGCACCGTAACTACTGAGTCTGTACACGTGTAACTACTGAGTCTGAGCACAGTAACTACTGAGTCCGCACACCATAACTACTGAGTCCGCGCACCGTAACTACTGAGTCTGCGCACCGTAACTACTGAGCCTGTGCACCATAACTACTGAGTCTGCGCCCAGTAACTACTGAGTCTGCACACCACAACTACTGAGTCCGCGCACTGTAACTACTGAGCCTGTGCACCATAACTACTGAGTCTGCACACCGTAACTACTGAGTCCGCGCACCGTAA
>NW_011472680.1:0-779 GCF_000754665.1 Bison bison bison
AGACACACAGGCTCACAGAGACACTCAGGCTCACACAGGCACACAGGCTCACACAGACTCACAGAGACACACAGGCTCACACAGACTCACAGAGACACCCAGGCTCACAGAGACACACAGGCTCATACGGACACAAAAGCTCACACAGACACACAGGCTCACACAGACACCCAGGCTCACATAGACACACTGGCTGACACAGACACCTAGGCTCACACAGACACACAGGCTCACACAGACACACAAGCTCACACAGGCACACAGGCTCACACAGACTCACAGAGACCCACAGGCTCACAGAGACACACAGGCTCACAGAGACACACAGGCTCACACAGGCACACAGGCTCACAAAGACACCAGCCACACACACAGGCTCACACAGCACACAGGTCACACAGGCACACAGGCTCACACAGACACTAGGCTCACACATACACACAGGCTCACACAGACACACAGGCTCACACAGACACCCAGGCTCGCACAGACACACAGGCTCACAAAGAACCCAGGCTCACACACACAGGCTCACACAGGCACAGAGGCTCCCACAGGCACACAGGCTCACACAGACTCACAGAGACACAGAGGCTCACAGAGACACACAGGCTCACACAGACACACAGGCTCACAGAGACACTCAGGCTCACACAGGCACACAGGCACACAGGCTCACAGAGACACACAGGCTTACACAGGCTCAAAGACTCACACAGGCACAAAGGTTCACACAGGCACACAGGCTCATAGAGACACACAGGCTCACACAGACTCAC
>NW_011472681.1:0-704 GCF_000754665.1 Bison bison bison
GTACGGGGAGGGAGGTAGGAGGGGGGTTCAGGATGGGGAACACGCGTACACCCGTGGCGGATTCATGTTGATGTATGGCAAAACCAATACAATATTGTAAAGTAATTAGCCTCCAATTAAAATAAATAAATTTAAATTAAAAAAAAAAGAAATGTATGTCTTTTTTGAAAATACAGATCTCTGTATAGCAGTTTTCATTCACTAAAAAAGCATTGTGGGGCTTCTTTGGTGGTCCAGTGGTAAGAATCTGCCTGCCAATGCAAGAGACATGGATTTGATCCCCGATCTGGGAATATCCAACAACTAAGCCCATGCATCACAACTATTGAGCCTGTGCTCTAGAGCCTGGGAGCCATGACAAGAGAAGCCACTGCAATGAGAAGCCTGAGCACCACAACTAGAGGGTAGCCCTTGCTTGCCATAACAGGAGGAAAGCCCACATGGCAACAAAGACCCAGCACAGCCAAAATTAAATTAAATAAGTGAATAAATAAAAATTTCTTAAAAAAGAAAGCATGGTGAATTTCAGTGTCCCAGAAGACAGATTCTGAAAGATACTTGAGGGGAGAAAAAGTCATCTCTAGAAAGAACAAAGAGTAAGAAAGCCAGGAGATGCAAGGGTGGCAGGAATTGTGAAGAAAACTACTTAAGGACCAACATGGGGATATTTAATTGCTTACTCAAAACTGCTTCTGATTTCTCTG
>NW_011472682.1:0-1368 GCF_000754665.1 Bison bison bison
CTTAGCAGCAGCAACAGCAGCAGCAGCAGGAGCCTGGTGGGCAGCCCAGTGAAGCAACTTAGCACAGACAAGATATATTGAGCACTTCTGTCAACAACAACCAAAAACAAGTTAGCTCTACATGTGCTAAATGAGGAGGGCATGGCAACCCACTCCAGTATTCCTGCCTGGAGAATTCACATGGACAGAGTAGCCTAGTGGGCTGCAGTCCCTGCAGTTGCACAGAGTCAGACGTGACTGAGCGACTAAGCACAGCACAGCACATGTGGTAAATGGATTTCCACTTATAATGAGTTAATTCAGACACTGACATGCTTAGCCAAAGTGTCAACCACGCATCGGCACTTGCCGTGGGCATCTGCCATCCACCTCTACAAGGATTCAATCAGGTGCTGCTCCAGCTGCTGACCTTCAACAGCCCCTGAAAGGGGCTCAGGGTGGAGAGCAGACAGGAGGCATCCGTGTTCTGAGAAAGACTGATAGGACAGGTCTTCAGATGGCTAGATATTTCCAGGAGCTGATTCTGAGAGCCTGATTCTTGTATCTCCTCATGTCTAGAAAAGCAGTAAGATCTTTTATGGTGATGACTGTTCCTCGTGACTAGCAGTAACCCTCAGGAGACCAGCAGAAAGTTTCTACAGGGAAAAAAAAAAATATATATATATATATATGTGTGTGTGTGTGTGTGTGTGCTTGACTGTATGTATTCCCCCTTCACCAAAATCACAAACATACTGACCTCCCCACTCCACACCTCTTTGGGGCCGTTTCTCAGAGCTATCTCAGGGGCTGTTTCCCGCACTGCAGTCCTCCTTTTGCCCCAAATAAAACCTGACACACAGCCCTAAGGTTGTGCATTTTTTAAGTTCACAAAAGGTACTGAAAACTGAAAGTGAAAGGTGCTCATTTGTGTCCCAGTCTTTGCGACCCCATGGACTACACAGTCCATGGAATTCTCCAGACCAGAATACCTGGAGTGCGTAGCGTTTCCCTTCTCCAGGGGATCTTCCCAACCCAGGGATTGAACCTGGGTTTCCCACATTGCAGGCAGATTCTTGACCAGCTGAGCCACAAGGGAAGCCCCACAAAAGCTACTGCTGCTAAGTCGCTTCAGTCATGTCCGACTCTGTGTGACCCCATAGACGGCAGCCCACCAGGCTCCCCCGTCCCTGGGATTCTCCAGGCAAGAACACTGGAGTGGGTTGCCATTTCCTTCTCCAATGCATGAAAATGAAAAGTGAAAGTGAAGTCACTTAGTCATGTCCGACCCTCAGCGACCCCATGGACTGCAGCCTTCCAGGCTCCTCCATCCATGGGATTTTGCAAGCAAGAGTACTGGAGTGGGGTGCCACTGCCTTCTCCACAAAA
>NW_011472683.1:0-607 GCF_000754665.1 Bison bison bison
CATGGACTGCAGCATGCCAGGCTTCCACGTCCATCACCAACTCCTGGAGTTTACTCAAACTCATGTCCACTGAACCAGGCATGCCACCCAACCATCTCATCCTCTGTCGTTCCCTTCTCCTCTTGCCTTCAGTATTTCCCAGCATCAGGGACTTTTCAAAAGAGTGAGTTCATCACATCAGGTGCCAAAGTATTGGAGTTTCAGCCTTAGCATCAGTCCTTCCAGTGAACATTTAGGACGAATTTCCTCTAGGATGGACTGGCTGAATCTCCTTGATGTCAAAGGGACTCTCAGCAGTCTTCTCCAACAACATAGTTCAAAAACCAATTCTTCCATGCTCACCTTTCTTTATAGTCCAAGTCTCACATCCATACATGACTACTGGAAAAACCATAGCTTTGACTAGATGGATCTTTGTAAGCAAAGTAATGCCTCTGCTTTTAAAAATGCTGTCTAGGTTGGTCATAAATTTTCTTCCAAGGAGCAAGCATCTTTTAATTCCATGGCTGCAGTCACCACTGGCAGTGACTTTGGACCACACCCCCCCAATAGTCTATCACTTTTTTGTTGTTTCCCCATCTATTTCCCATGAAGTGATGGGACCAGA
>NW_011472684.1:0-1469 GCF_000754665.1 Bison bison bison
GACAGGGAGGCCTGGTGTGCTGTGGTTCATGGGGTCGCAAAGAGTCAGACACAACTGAGTGACTGAACTGAACTGAATACCCCAATCATGACCAGCAACACTCTCTGCTTGTTCTGTCCCTATTTTTACAGTTTCCTCATTCATAGATTCTAAACTACAAAGAGCTCTCAGAAACTTTATGGGGAGATGGGGGGAAAAGAGAGGAAAGGACAAGCAGAGAGACTTTCCCTAGCATATTTCAGACCCAGTTGATGGCGAAACAGTGTACCTTGCAGACAAGAGTGAATATGTGAACAGGGGTGGGAAGAAAACTCACTGTTCATCCTCACCAGTCTTATTTGTTTCTAGGTTCATTTTTTTTTTTTTAAGTCAAAATTAGATTCCTCATGAACTGTCCCCCAAATCCTTCCTTACCCAAGACAGGAAGAGTTCCGCATCCCCTAGTTATTCTTAGAAAGAAATAGATGTGAGTCTTTCTTCTCCACTTAATAACTGAGTGACTAAAAACAAGTTTCATATTTTATCTAATTGTGAGGATTAATAGAATGATGCACATAAGGGCACAGAGCACTGTGCTTGGCATAAAGGGGAACATAATTTCCTTTCTTCTACCAACATATAAGGCACTGAAAAACCTAGAACATGTCACATATCTTAAGAAATCTCTTCTCCTGAACCCTGTCACCTCCAAGGAGAAAACCAACAACCAAACCAATGGCAGACTGGGGAGGGGGATTTCATGCCCACCCTGTTAATGTGGAGAACTTACTCTGATAAAATCATGAATCTCGGTTTTCAAAAGGACTGCTGTGACAATCTGCTACAATTCTTACATTAGTAATTCTCAAAAAGTAGACAAGAGGCCAAAAGGCACACTCAACATACCTGTTTTTTCATGACACAAACTGAGAAATAAAGCTCAGCAAACACTGGTTGTTGATTTTGGAGGAAAATCAGAAAACAAAACACTGAAAGGATTAAAACTGCTTAAATAATACACGAAAGTTCCTTTAATACACCCTGACAAAAAATTCAACTACTATGCAAAGACTTCATTGAATTTTCAGCCAACTTCCCAAACAGCTCACTGCATTTTCAGCTAACACAAATATTAAAAGTTTCTTCCTTTAACCAAGTCAAACTTTACCTCCCTTTCATGGTCACTTGTTCACTTTCCTGTAACCTCACATACACCAACTTTCACAGACACCCATGCATTTCTCTCCCAACAATTAGTGCCTAATGTCCCACACATTCCAGCCCTTCTCTTCCCTCTAGATTCTCCTCACCTGTGAATCTTCCTGACAAGCAAATAAAGAGAGCCAGCAGATGGCAAACTACATCCCATAGGCCCTATCTAGGGCATCATTGTGGAGAAGGCAATGGCACCCCACTCCAGTACTTTTGCCTGGAAAATCCCATGGATGGAGGAGCCTGGTAGGCTGCAGTCCATGGGGTCGCTAGGAGTC
>NW_011472685.1:0-659 GCF_000754665.1 Bison bison bison
GTTACACCTCTGTGTTACACGTTTATTTTATTTGAAAATAGCAGGGAATCCATCCTCCAGGGTAGGCAGTTCATTTCAGTTCAGTTCAGTCATCAGTCGTGTCCGACTGTTTGCGGCCCCATGAATCACAGCAAGCCAGGACTCCCTGTCCATCACCAACTCCCAGAGTTCACCCATACTCACGTCCTTCTAGTCAGTGATGTCATCCAGCCATCTCATCCTCTGTTGTCCCCTTCTGCTCCTGTCCCCAATCCCTCCCAGCATCAGAGTCTTTTCCAATGAGTCAACTCTTCGCATGAGGTGGCCAAAGTACTGGAGTTTCAGCTTTAGCATCGTTCCATCCAAAGAAATCCCAGGGCTGATCTCCTTCAGAATGGACTGGTTGGATCTCCTCGCAGTCCAAGGGACTCTCAAGAGTCTTCTCCAACACCACAGTTCAAAGCATCAATTCTTCAGCGCACATCTTTCTTCACAGTCCACTCTCACATCCATACGTGACCACTGGAAAAACCATAGCCTTGACTAGACGGACCCTTGTTGGCAAAGTAATGTCTCTGCTTTTCAATATGTTATCTAGGTTGGTCAAAACTTTCCTTCCAAGGAGTAAGCGTCTTTTAATTTCATGGCTGCAGTCACCATCTGCAGTGATTTTGGAGCCC
>NW_011472686.1:0-620 GCF_000754665.1 Bison bison bison
GACCCGAGCCCTGGCAATTGTGCAACTGGTTTTGTGTGTGTGTGTGTGTGTGCTGTTCTCAGCCCTGTGAGCTGGCGACCATGCAACTCATTTGTGTTTGTGCGTGTGTGTGTCTGTGTTGTTCTCAGGCTTGTGCTCTGGCGACTGTGAAACCGGTTTATGTGTGTGTGTGTGTGTGTATGTGTGTTCTGTTCTCATCCCTGTACCCTGGTGACTGTGCAATCAGTTTGCATGTGTGTGTGTGTGTGTGTTAGAGCTGTTCTGAACCCGGTCCCCTGGCGACTGTGCAACCGGTTTGTGTGAATGTTTCTCTGTCTGTGTGTGTGTGTGTGCTTTTCTCAGCCCTTTTTCCTGGCGACTGTGCAACCTGTTTGTGTGTGTATCTGTATGTATGTGTCCTGTTCGAAGACCTGTAACCTGGTGACTGTGCAACAGGTTTGTGTGTGTCTGTGTGTGTGTGTTCGAGCTGTTCTGAGCCCTTTGCCTTGGTGAGTGTGCAACCGGTTTATGTGTTTGTGTATGTGTGTGTGTGTGTGTGCGCCGTTCTCAGCCCTGTGCCCTGGCAACTTTGCAACCCTTTAGTGTGTATGTGTGTGTGTGTGTGTGTGTGCTGTTCTCAG
>NW_011472687.1:0-639 GCF_000754665.1 Bison bison bison
GTGATGGGACCAGATGCCATGATCTTCGTTTTCTGAATGTTGAGGTTTAAGCCAACTTTTTCACTCTCCACTTTCACTTTCATCAAGAGGCTTTTTAGACACTTAACATCAGGCATTTTGTGGTTCCTGATATAGATCCCTTCGAATGAGAAGTAGAGTTCATGTAAACATACTGGTATATAGTAATATAGGAGATAAACTAACAATTTTCTTATTAACCTGATGTTTATCTTTAATACTTGAACTTTGCTCAAATTTAGATCTGATGATAAAAACAAATTTTTCTGAACTCATTTTGTTGTTGTTTAGTCGCTCAGTCATATCCGACTCTTTGTAACCCCGTGGACGCAAAGGCTTCCCGGTCCTTCACACTATCTCCTGGAATTTGCTCAAATGCATATCCGTTAAGTTGATGATGCCATCCAACCATCTCATCCTCTGTCACCTCCTTCTCCTCCTGCTTCAATCTTTCCCAGCATCAGAGTCTTTTCCAATAAGTTGGCTCTTCCCATCAGGTGGCCAAAAGATTGGAGTTTCAGCTTCAGTCCTTCTAATGAATATTCAGGGTTGGTATCCTTCAGGATTGACTGGTTTTATCTCCTTGCTGTCCAATGGACAATCTTTTTCAGCACTATAAAT
>NW_011472688.1:0-696 GCF_000754665.1 Bison bison bison
CCTGTTGGTAGCTAAAAGATCCTGCTAACATTCTATTTATACCATGTCTTGGTCAGATACTGTATTTTAACAGATTTATTGAGATATAATTCACATAACCCTATAAGCCATCCACTGAAGTGTACATACAAGTCAGTGACTTTAAGTAGATTCATAGATATGTGCCACCATTACCAGGGACTTCCCTGGTAGCTCAGTTGGTAAAGAATACACCTATAGTGCAGGAGACCCAGGTTCTATTCCTGGGTGGGGATGATCCCCTGGAGAAGGGCATGGTTAACACACTCCAGTATTCTTGCCTGGAACATCCCACAGACAAAGGAGCCTGGCAGGCTACAGTCCATGGGGTTGCAAAGAGTCGGACACAACTTAGCAACTAAACCACCACCATTACCAGTCAATTTTAGAACATTTTCATCACTTCAAAAAAAAATCCCACACTCTGGCTATGGCTTTCCACTCCCACGAGCCCCAAGCGACCACTAATTTATTTATTTTCTCTATAGATTTGTAATCTGTTTTTGATACACTACTAATTTCTCTAAACGCCAAAGAACTGATGCTTTTGAACTGTGGTGCTGGAGAAGACTCTTGAGAGTCCCTCGGACAGCAAGGAGATCAAACCAGTCAATCCTAAAGGAAATCAGTCCTGAATATTCAATGGAAGGACTAATGCTGAAGCTGAAGCTCCAATAC
>NW_011472689.1:0-520 GCF_000754665.1 Bison bison bison
ATCCCAAAGCAAGGCAATGCCAAAGAATGCTCAAACTACCGCACAATTGCACTCATCTCACACGCTAGTCAAGTAATACTCAAAATTCTCCAAGTCGGGCTTCAGCAATACGTGAACCGTGAACTTCCAGATGTTCAAGCTGGTTTTAGAAAAGGCAGACGAACCAGAGACCAAATTGCCAACATCTGCTGAATCATTGAAAAAGCAAGAGAGTTCCAGAAAAACATCTATTTCTGCCTTACTGACTATGCCAAAGCCTTTGACTGTGTAGATCACAATAAACTGTGGAAAATTCTGAAAGAGATGGGAATACCAGACCACCTGACCTGCCTCTTGAGAAATTTGTATGCAGGTCAGGAAGCAACAGTTAGAACTGGACATGGAACAACAGGCTGGTTCCAAATAGGAAAACGAGTACATCAAGGCTGTATACTGTCACCCTGCTTATTTAACTTCTATGCAGAGTACATCATGAGAAACGCTGGGCTGGAAGAAGCACAAGCTGGAATCAAGATTGACT
>NW_011472690.1:0-520 GCF_000754665.1 Bison bison bison
TCTCCCAAATCATCCCACCCTCTCCCTCTCCCACAGAGTCCAAAAGACTGTTCTATACATCAGTGTCTCTTTTGCTATCTCATATACAGGGTTTTTGTTACCATCTTTCTAAATTCCATATATATGCATTAGTATACTGTATTGGCGTTTTTCTTTCTGGCTTACTTCACTCTGTATAATAGGCTCCAGTTTCATCCACCTCATTATAACTGATTCAAATGTATTCTTTTTAATGGCTGAGTAATACTCCATTGTGTATATGTACCACAGCTTTCTTATCCATTCACCTGCCGATGGACATCTACGTTGCTTCCATGTCCTGGCTATTATAAACAGTGCTGCAATGAACATTGGAGTACATGTGTCTCTTTCAATTCTGGTTTCCTGAGTGTGTATTCCCAGCAGAGGGATTGCTGGACCATAAGGCAGTTTTTTAAGGAATCTCCACACGTTTCTCCATAGTGGCTGTATTAGTTTGCATTCCCACCAACAGTGTAAGAGGGTTCCCTTTTCTCCACAC
>NW_011472691.1:0-612 GCF_000754665.1 Bison bison bison
GTCCATAGAGTCGGTGATGCTATCCAGCTATCTCATGCTCTGTCGTCCCCTTTTCCTCGTGTTCCCAATCCCTCCCAGCATCAGAGTCTTTTCCAATGAGTCAGCTCTTTGCATCACGTGGCCAAAGTACTGGAGTTTCAGCTTTAGCATCAGTCCTTCCAATGAACACCCAGGACTGACCTTTAGGATGGACTGGTTGAATCTCCTTGCAGTCCAAGGGACTCTCAAGAGTATTCTCCAACACCACATTTCAAAAGCATCAATTCTTCAGTGGTCAGCTTTCGTTGTAGTCCAACTGTCACATCCATATATGACTACTGGAAAAACCATGGCCTTGGCTAGATGGACCTTTTTTGGCAAAGTAATGTCTCTGTTTTTTAATATGCTATCTAGATTGGTCATAACTTTTCTTCCAAGGAGTAAACATCTTTTAATTTCATGGCTGCAGTCAGAACCTGCAGTGATTTTGGAGCCCCCAAAAATAAAGTCTGCCACTGTTTCCATTAAGTCCATTCAGTTCAGTTCAGTTCAGTCACTCAGTCATGTCCAACTCTTTGTGACCCCATGAATTGCAGCATGTCAGGCCTCCCTGTCCATCACCAACTCCCAGAG
>NW_011472692.1:0-868 GCF_000754665.1 Bison bison bison
TCGTGTCCAACTCTTAGCGACCCCATGGACTGCAGCCTACCAGGCTCCTCCGTCCATGGGATTTTCCAGGCAAGAGTACTGGAGTGGGTTGCCATTGTAAATACATAAAACTTAAAATAAGCCTTTGCCACCAACCAGATATGGAATCTTAGAAGTGTTAGTAACCTCTGTAAGGGGCTTCCCTGGTGGGTCAGTGGTAAAGAATCCACTGCCAACGCAGGAGATGCAGGTTCAGTCCCTGGGTCAGGAAGATTCTCTGGAGAAGGAAATGGCAACCTATCCAGCATTCTTGCCTGGGAAATCCTATAGACAGAGGAACCTGGCAGGCTACAGTCCATGGGGTCGCAAAGAGTTGAACACAGCTTAGCAACTAAAATCAAAAACAACAAACCTCTCTGTAAGAATTAGTTAACCTCTATTTTCCTCATCTAGAATATGGCTGTAACAGTAACAGCCTCATGGGTGTGAATTAAATGAAATAATGCATATATAATGCTTACTAGAGACCCTGCCACATAGAAGTATTTGGTAAATAATTAACGCCTGATTTTTCATCTTTATTGTCAGTTTCATTTATTCATGTAGATTTTCAAGAGGTATCATATCATATATCATATCATATCAGTCTCTCAGTCATGTCCGACTCTTTGCGATCCCATGAATCGCTACACGCCAGGCCTCCCTGTCCATCACCAACTTCCGGAGTTCACTCAGACTCACGTCCATCGAGTCGGTGATGCCATCCAGCCATCTCATCCTCTGTCGTCCCCTTCTCCTTCTGCCCCAATCCCTCCTAGCATCAGAGTCTTTTCCAATGAGTCAACTCTTTGCATGAGGTGGCCAAAGTACTGCAGTTTCAGCTTTAGCA
>NW_011472693.1:0-1214 GCF_000754665.1 Bison bison bison
TTTTCTTTCTACATTGACTTGGTGTGAGAAGAAGTGTCAGGATTTTGGTTTCTGATGAGAACGGAAAAGAAAGAGAAAGAATTCAGCTGAGCCACAAGATAAAATCTGTATTTTCATCTCTTGACTAAGATGCTAATTTAGTCAACCACGGTTAGCACTTCTGCACTTAAGGAGAATTTATTTAATAAGTCTCTATAGTTTTCTACCAAGAGAATCCACATACAAATTTTATATGATATGACTCACAAGACATAATTTGACCTTCAATATCAAGGACCTCTTTGCATACTTCAATCATCTGAATTTTCTTTTTTTTTCTTTTTTCTTTTATTTATTTTATTATTATTATTATTTACTTTACAATACTGTATTGATTTTGCCATACATCAACATGCATCCACCACGGGTGTACATGTGTTCCCCATCCTGAATCCCCCTCCCACATCCCTCCCCATACCATCCCTCTGGGTCATCCCAGTGTACCAGCTCCAAGGATACTGTATCCTGCACTGAAACTGGACTGGTGGTTCATTTCTTATATGATATTATACATCTTTTAATGCCATTCTCCCAAATCATCACCCCCTCCCTCTCCCACAGAGTTCAAAAGACTGTTCTATACATCTGTGCCTCTTTTGCTGTCTCGCATACAGGGTTATCATTACCATCTTTCTAAATTCCATATATATGTATTAGTATACTGTATTGGTGTTTTTCTTTCTGGCTTACTTCACTCTGTATAATAGGCTCCAGTTTCATCCACCTCATTAGAACTGATTCAAATGTATTCTTTTTAATGGCTGAGTAATACTCCATTGTGTATATGTACCACAGCTTTCTTATCCATTCATCTGCTGATGGACATCTAGGTTGCTTCCATGTCCTGGCTATTATAAACAGTGCTGTGATGAACATGGGGGTACATGTGTCTCTTTCAGTTCTGGTTTCCTCAGTGTGTATGCCCAGAAGTGGGATTGCTGGGTCGTATGGCAGTTCTATTTCCAATTTTTTAAGGAATCTCCCCACTGTTCTCCATAGTGGCTGTACTAGTTTGCGTTCCCACCAACAGTGTAAGAGGGTTCCCTTTTCTCCACACCTTCTCCAACATTTATTGCTTGTAGACTTTTGGATCACAGCCATTCTGGCTGGCATGAAATGGTACCTCATTGTGGTTTTGATTTGCATTTCTCTGATAATGAGTGATGTTGAGCATC
>NW_011472694.1:0-746 GCF_000754665.1 Bison bison bison
GACACCACTCTTATGGCAGAAAGTGAAGAGGAACTAAAGAGCCTCTTGATGAAAGTGAAGGAGGAGAGTAAAAAAGCTGGCTTAAGACTCAACATTCAAAAAATGAAGATCATGGCATCTGGTTGCATCACTTCATGGCAAATAGATGGGGAAACAATGGAAACAGGGACAGACTTTATTTTTGGGGTCTCCAAAATCACTGCAGATGATGTCTGCAGCCATGAAATTAAGAGACACTTCTCCTTGGAAGAAAAGCTATGACCAACCTAGACAGTATATTAAAAAAGAGACGTACTTTGCAGGTAAAAGTTCATACAGTCAAAGCTATGGTTTTTCCAGTAGTCAAGTATGGATGTGAGAGTTGAACTATAAAGAAAGTTGAGCACTGAAAAATTGATAGCTTTGAACTGTGGTGTTGGAGAAGACTCTTGAGAGTCCCTTGGACTGCAAGGAGATCCAACCAGTCACTTGTAAAGGAAATCAGTCCTTATATTCAGGAAAATCATTCCTGAATATTCATTGGAGGGACTGATGCTAAAGTTGAAACTCTAATACTTTGGCCACCTGATGCAAAGGGCTGACTCATTGTAAAAGACCTTGATGCTGGGAAAGATTGGGGGCAGGAGGAGAAGGGGACGACAGAGGATGAGATGGTTGGATGGCGTGACTGACTCTATGGACACACAGCCATGAAGATCTGTCTCAGCCAAGTACGTACGTGAATAAGAAGAATGGACGCTCGCGTG
>NW_011472695.1:0-546 GCF_000754665.1 Bison bison bison
GGGGAACCAAGAAATATTTTCGAATTAACTTTTCCAGTTTATCACGGCCTAGGTGGGTCTCTTGGTATGTTTGGCTTACCAGAGAAGGTACCAGCTCCTCCAGTACCAATAATTTGCCACTTGGCAATTCCCACCATCCTTTTTCAGTCTTGATGGCCCCTTCTGCTTTGGCTAGTTGGTTTTGGGCTTCAGTGTATTTTGGAGACTCCAGCATTAGCTCAGGCAGCTCTGCCAATATGAGAGCTTTAATAGGGGCTTCACTTGTCACCCCCAAGCCCTCAGCTGCTTGTTTAGCGGTCTTATCTGCCAGTCTGTTTCCCTGAGCCCAGGGGTATTCTCTTTTTGATGTCCTCAGCAGTGTACGACTGCAACCCTTTCTGGTTCCCAGACAGCATCTAATAGGGTCAGAATCTCTTCTTTATTTTTAATATCTTTTCCACTAGCTGTCAAAAGGTCTGTTTCCTTATACAGAGCCCCGTGTACATGTAGTGTGGCAAAAGCATACCTGGAGTCAGTGTAGGATGTTTACTCTCTTGCCTTTTGACA
>NW_011472696.1:0-201 GCF_000754665.1 Bison bison bison
GATCCTGGGAGGTTGGTAAGACCTGCGGATTGGAGTCTCCTATCTCCTTTGACCTTTCCTGAATTCTTCTGGTTGGTGGTAGCTTGTTAGTTCCTTCAGATGACACCACCCTTATGGCAGAAAGTGAAGAGAAACTAAAAAGCCTCTTGAAGAAAGTGAAAGTGGAGAGTGAAAAAGTTGGCTTAAAGCTCAACATTCAGA
>NW_011472696.1:301-9101 GCF_000754665.1 Bison bison bison
GGAAAGTTATGACCAACCTAGACAGCATATTCAAAAGCAGAGACATTACTTTGCCAACAAAAGTTCGTCTAGTCAAGGCTATGGTTTTTCCTGTGGTCATGATGGATGTGAGAGTTGGACTGTGAAGAAGGCTGAGCGCCGAAGAATTGATGCTTTTGAACTATGGTGTTGGAGAAGACTCTTGAGAGTCCCTTGGGCTGCAAGGAGAGCCAACCAGTCCATTCTGAAGGAGATCAGCCCTGGGATTTCTTTGGAAGGAATGATGCTAAAGCTGAAACTCCAGTACTTTGGCCACCTCATGTGAAGAGTTGACTCATTGGAAAAGACTCTGATGCTGGGAGGGATTGGGGGCAGGAGGAGAAGGGGACGACAGAGGATGAGATGGCTGGATGGCATCATTGACTCGATGGACGTGAGTCTGAGTGAACTCCGGGAGTTGGTGATGGACAGGGAGGCCTGGCATGCTGTGATTCATGGGGTCGCAAAGAGTCGGACACGACTGAGCGACTGATCTGATCTGATCTGATTTGTTAGTTCCTTGTTCCTTACCCAGGACCTCTTGTTGTAAGATGACTCCTGCAAGTGGTTTCTCTTGTGCCTGGCAAAGATGGGTACGTGGTTTTGGTTAGTGGTTCCCCTAACACTTTGTCCTTTGGTTTTCTTGAGTAAGGTCCTTTACAGAGTGAATGCATACATTTTTAAAAGCATTTTAATTAATTTATTTGAAACATTTTGTATATTGGCTTTTTTGTTGTGTTTTAGAACTCATCACCAGACTCAAGGTCATGTAGATCTTTTGTTGTTTTCTAAAATGTTTATAGTTTTCAATTGAAATGTGGTGTCAGTTGCAAAGTTTGTTTATGTTCGTTTCATTACATATGTTTTTTAATCAATTGTTCCCTGGCCGTGTGTTGAGCAGGGTCATGGAGATTTTTGGCTCCATTTCAGTTTGGGTTTCCAGTCTGAGTGCTCACAGCAAAGCTGGTTCTGGGTGAGCCCTCTGGGGTCTGTGAGCGCGGGACTGCCCGCTCTTCTCTGGCGGCCCGCAGGGGGCGCCAAACCCCGCTCTGACCCGTGGGCACAGGACGTTTGCCTTCAGACTCGGCTTGGTGACCAGCTGGCAGGAGCTTTGTCTCCTCAGGATCGTCAGGGTTGAGGCTTGCGGATGACGAGGCTGCGTCCAGGCTGAGAGGAGCGGGGTTGCCTCAGTGCTCGCCAGCAGGGACGTGCTGCAAGAGGGGAAAATGAGGACGAAGTAGACGTTTCCTGTGTCCAGCTGAACACTGACCGGAGGTCCATCTCAGAGGACTCGGGGGGAAAGAGCTCCATGTGCAAAATGGCGGGTTTTTAGTTCGATTTCTGTATGATCTGGAGGATGGCCAGTGACGGTCTTTGGTGTAGGTGGCCAGATTTCCTGTCACTGTTTCTTGAAAGGACTGTCCTTTCATCTTTGCACGTTCTTGGCTTGATTTTCATGAACTGTCCACATACATGTGGCTTTATTCCTGGGCTCTCTATTCTTTCCTCGAGTCCCTGTGCCTGTGTTTGTGCCAGTTCCTCACTGTTGTGGTTACTACAGCTATGTGATGTAGTTTGAAGTTGGAGAGGAAGATGCCTCCAGGTTCATTCTTCTCTCTCAGAGTCTTTTTTGCTGTTCAGGGTCCTTAGTTATGGCAGAATATTGTTAGGAATATTTCTATTTCCATGAAAAATGCCATTGGATATTATATTTTGAGTGCAGTGCATTTGCTGATGGCTTTGGTTAGAATGGACATTTTAATAACTCATTTTTCCAGTGCATGAGCATGGAATATTTTTCTGTTTATGTTTTCTTTGGTTTCTTTATCACTGCTTTCCAGTTTTCTGACTACTGGTCTTTTCTGTCCTTGGTTAAGTTTTTTCTTAATTTTTGTTTCTGATTGTTATCAGTGTATAGAAACACAACTGATTTTCGTATATTGACTCAGATTGTAAATTGTAGTATTTTATATGATTGAAAAATGATCCCGAATTATTCAACTTTACTGAATGTATTCTAACAACTTTTTGTGAGGTTATGTGGGAAATTTTATTTGTAAATTCCATGTGGACTCCTACAAGGACAATGAGCATCACAGCGTCCCTTGAACTTGATCTGGGTAAGTCTTGGCCTCTATGAGAAAAGTTTCAAGCCTGTCTGATCTGATTTTCTTTTGTGGTATTGACATGGTTGTGTGCAGAAAACTCTTAATAATGGTAAAAAAGTACTCACATTTGCCACATCATCTAAAATACTCCATGTGTTTTATCCAAAATGGGCACATTCTCCAGTGGAACCAGCACATAATCTCCAAAATCAGGAAATCATATAGTTTCTACATTATAATGTAATCCACAGCCCCACTTCCACTTTCAGCAATTCTCCAATTGTATGAATATATCTTTTTTCCCATCCTCATCCAATTTTTTTTAGACTGTTACTGAGATTTTCTGTCATTTGGACAAACTTGGTGGATGTAAAGCAGACATGGTGAATATGGGATCTGGGTGGCCTTTTGTATATGGATTTTTTTCACAACAGATGTTTTTAATGTTTATTCATTTTGTAACATGTATCAATACTACATTCTTTTCCCCATAGTAATTAAAAATAAATAACATGCCATTTACCATTTACATATTTGTAAGCATACAGTGTTGTAGTATGAACTACCTTTCCTTGTTTTGCAAACCAGTTTAATAATGTGCACCTTGTGCGTGCTTTGGAGAAACTTGGGAAACTGAGTCAGTGACTGAAATGGCCCAAGATATCACCTTGGATACCGTCTTCATCTAAAAACAAAACAGGGGCTTCCTGGTGGTCCAGTGGCTAAGACTGGACACTCCTTAAGAAGGAGGCCCAGGTTCCATCCCTGATCAGAGAACTAGATCTCCCATGCCACAACGAAGAGTTTGCATGCTGTAGCTAAATATGTGGCTTGCCTCAACAAAGGTCCACCTGGTGCAGGCAAATAAAAAAACAAATAAATATTAAAAAATAAAACTAAAGGAAAAGAAGGGTATAGTTGTACAGATTTACGTCTTAGCTTTCCTTATTGATAAAAAAAGAGTTTCACAAGACTGTCATCCTTCTATCTGATATATACAGAGAATTCCTTTGAAATGAGAGTTATCTTGTAAATGTGACTCAGAAGAGCCGCCTTGAACTTGGGTTTCAGAGATGATCATGTGTCCTCTTAAAAAAAAAGTTAATTAAGTCCAACTAATTCTCATGCTGAAGGGGTATATTTTGGGGTAGCATTTGCTCCCCTTCATTTTGGATGTATCCCAATTTGCTTACACAGTCATCTACTGAAGACATCCTGATATTTGAAAGTTTTTAGCTGTTACAGGTAGAGCTCCTGTGTATAATTGTGTGATAGTTTTTGTCTAGACACTTTTTCAAAGCTGTTTACTAAGTACCAGACATATAGTGTTCAGGTCACAGGTGAGCCTTGTTTAGCTGAGGAAAAATCCAGCTAAGTTTCTCTGTGGGATCTTCCTAAGGGATCGAACTTGAGTCTCTTGCATTGTCAGGCAGATTCTTTACCACTGAACCACCAGAGAAGCCCTGCCCCACCCCCACCCCCCGTTTTTGAGTTTCCTGGATCTAATAGGTGTGCAGTGCGACTTCATTGTTGTTTTAGTTTGTAATTTCCTAATAATATATGATTTTGAGTATTTTTGATATGCTGATTTACTATCTGTATATTTTCTTTGGCCAGGTGTTCAGATTTATACATTTTTAATGAGGTTGTTTGTTCCCGATTTTTTGGTATAGTTGGAGTACAATCCTTTATCAGATATATATTTTGTAAATATATTTTTCTGTGGCTTGTGTTTAAGTTTTGTGAGTAAGGTTTTTCACAGTTTAAATTTCTAATTTTTTAAAGTTCATAGTATAAATTTTATATCCTCTTTTGAATAGACTTTATTTTTTTTTGTTAAATTTCATAAGCAAAACTGTGGTACTGTAGGTACAATTTTAAGCAAAACTGAGGTACCATAGATATAGTTTTGCCTTTTGTCTGCTGAGAGGTTTGAGTGGGGTTGGTGTAAATTGTAAAATTATGTCTACATTCATTTGATTGGATATGGCTTCCAATTATTTGTATAATTGGTTTTGGAGATATCATGAGAAGTCAGTTTACCCAAGGGAAACTGGGTGGGGTCCATGAAAAATGAACTGTCTTCGATCCCTGGGAATCACTTTCTGCTTCTTCTGGCTTTGGGTTTGACTTGTTTGGATATCTCATACTAGTGGAATCACAAAACGTTTGTCCTTTTTTGGTCTGGTTTATTTCACTTAATATAATGACCATGAGGTTCGTCCACATTGTAGCATTGTCAGAATTACTGACTTTTAAGGGCTGAATCATATTTCATTGTGTGTATACCACAGTTTGTTTATGGAATTGGCTGCCATAGACACTTAGCTTGCTTCTGTTTGTTGGCCAGTGTGAATCATGCTATTGTGAATATGACTGCAGAAATATGCATTTTTTCAGCCCATTTTCCCAAACCTTTTGAGTACATAGCATGAATTAGAATTGACATATATATTTATTCCATGTGTTAGTTTTGGAGTAATTTCTGTAATTTCTTGCACAGTGGCAGCACCATTTTAGTTTATTTTTTTGTATGGTAGAATACTGTTCAAGCTTTTGGATATACCCTGTGTTGCGTATTCATTCACCCACCAGTGGACACTTGAATGGGTTCTACCTTTGGGCTATTGTGAATAATGTCACTATGAATATTTGTGTACCAGTTTTTGCTTGAATTATTAACAAATACATAGTACTATATATGAAAGAAACCACAAAGACCTACTGTACAGTTTAGGAAACTGTATTGAATATCTTATGATAACGTATAATGGAACAGAATCTCAAAAGGAATATATGAAAAAGACATAATACCATGATAATTATTGTGCCAACACTATGAGTTATCATAGCACTACTCAATGTGTATTTAAGCATGCCACTAAAATATTCACATCTGTAAGTATATTTCACTGATTGATTATATAAAAAATTGAGAATTCAAACAGAGACTAAATAAACTTCCTGTCATTGCTCATCATCATTTATTCACTATTACTACCTGTAACACTCATTGTATAAGTGCCAGACTAGGAATTTACATTCGTGTAAACCAAGAGATTGTGAAGGTGTAAAGAAGCATAATTTATTTAATTCTTTAATGAGGGATTATAGAACTCTATGTACATGAAGTGAATCAAAGTGAAACAGTTTAATTGAGCCACATTCTTACTAGAGTGATGAGCTTCCACCCCACCAAATGTTAGTTCACAATTAAATCCTGCAGTAATCTGGCCTCAATGTCTGCTTCCTGCCATCCAGAAAGAAAAGGTGAGGAAGTCCTGACAAAATTGATGCTATTTTTCTTTTTTTTGATGTATATTTTATCGCAGGGCTTGGCAAAAAGAGAGCCTAACCTGTTTTTTGAGTTCCATCCCAAGGGTTGCTCTGGCATGTTACATATGTTGACAAACTGTGGATTATTTTCAACAAAGGACAATGATCTGCACTTCTCCATCTGTTGCTTGAGCTGGAATAGCAGGCATCCCTTGAAGTGCAGTCCTTCATGCTGAAGTAGGCACACCTGAAGCAGTAGCATAAGAGGAACACATTTATCATGTAGACATCGCATCCCATGAATTTGTAATAATTTTTCAGTTATACCCATCATCATTGGAGGAACTGACTTGTCCCAGTAATAACTGGAGTACCCAGTATAACAGTTCCTTGACCTATGAGTACTTTTTATGGGTACTTCTTTCAATGTTCTTTCTCCTACTTTGGTCATGAACAGTAGAAGCTGATGGCAGTGGTTCTTGAAATGTATATTGATTCCTAGGTGGCATAGTCAGTAAATAACTTGCCTACCAGTGCAGGAGATGGAAGTGATGTGGGTTTGATCCCTGGGTCAGGAAGATAACAATTCATACACTCGTTTTATGTGAACAAGTTTGATATTCATGAGTTTTTTTTTTCTTCTGTATACAGAAAAACAAATGCTGTTCAAGGACACTGAAAGAACCCTGATGTTGAAAATCAGATCTGTATTGTAAGCAATGCTTAGAAATCCATGAGTTGAAGCATAGTATTATGCCTATCATCCTTGTAGTTCCCTCAGTGAAATATGTTGAGAAAAGCTCTTCATTAATGGTATAGATTCATGAAGAAGCTAAATATCATTAATCCTTTACATTGACAAATGTGAATTTAAATCTCCTGTGAATCATATGTGACAACCACACATACCAACATGATTTATTAGTATTATGTCAATATTTTTAGTCCTATTGTATTTCAACTAAAAATATCAATATATAATTGTACATGAAGTCAAGACATAAAATCAGTGCAAATACAAAGTATTCCATCCTTTGAAAAAGGGAGCAAAAAATCTCTGTGCTTTGCCTATTGCATTTTTATGTATTAGATCCTTAAGTATTTTATTCACCACACCCAACTGAATGATTCACAAATCTTCAGAGAAGAAAGGATCATTTCTCTTTAACAATGAGTAGTTCAAATCCTCTCAAAGCAAAGTCATAAGTGAGTCTAATTTTGTGTGAGACCATGAAAACTCAGTGTTTTTATTATGCTTGTGCTTATGATGGGAGGTCTGAGAAGGCACTTCTGAAGGTCTATTTCTACCAGTCGTTGTCATTTTTATAGCATCTTTAAAGGTTTAATCACTGAGGTGTTGCTTCTACACATGTACTAGGCTGAGTAGCAACATGCCCTTTCTCCCTAATGCAGTAGAAGTCATTCCCACTTCCCAATTTGTCTTCTGTCCTCTGGAGTATGTATTGCTTGAGCTCACCACAGCCTTGTGGATGGAAATTGTCAGGATATTCTAGAAACCCTTTTTGCAGTCTCTTCAGTAGGTTACAACTGCTGCAAACCTCAGGATTTTACAACACATTTTTTACCACCTCAGATGAAGGACAAAAGTCAACACTCGTGACAGCCACAGGCTTCCATGGCCTGTACATGATTGTTGGCTTTTCTTTAATAATCATCCTCTTTCTTATACCAACTAAGATGTCACTGTATTTTTTTTTATCATCATTTTATCTTGGATGGTTTTAGATCTATTATGGATTTTCTGATATCTCTTCACTTATTGGTGAGGGTCTTATGTTAGTAGTAGTTACTAAAACTGACGTCCAGTCAGCTGTGGTAGAATAGGAAAAGAATGACCAATTGTATATTATTAACATTATGTATTAATATATTATTAGTTTTATTTTTTGCAGGCATCCAATTGTAACTTTGGAGAAGGCGATGGCACCCGACTCCAGTACTCTTGCCTGGAAAATCCCATGGGTGGAGGAGCCTGGTAGGCTGCAGTCCATGGAGTCGCTGAGGGTCGGACACGACTGAGCGACTTCACTTTCACTTTTCACCTTCCTGCATTGAGGAAGGAAATGGCAACCCACTCCAGTGTTCTTGCCTGGAGAACCCCAGGGACGGGGGAGCCTGGTGGGCTGCCGTGTCTGGGGTCGCACAGAGTCGGACACGACTGAAGTGACTCAGCAGCAGCAATTGTAACTTTCTGAAATAAACATTCAGAAAAATCAAGTCCTTTTGAATGTCCATTTGACTGTATAGGAGCACGGCAATGTTGTTACATAAAATTGTTTACAGTTTCCATTATGTTTCTCCTGTTTGATGTAGATTGGCCTTTGGTCCTATGACTAGCATAGCAAGTAAAAAAAAATTTAAAAGAGCTCCTATGGTAATATTACTGTTAGCAATAACTATAGAAAAAAATGAACACAAAAGAGGTTAGAGTAGACGAAATATGAAAATTAGTCAAAAAAACCATGGAGTGTTGAATGATTAGTCTCGGAATATACATAGGGTTACAGGTTAGGGGTTGGGGTGAAGGTTAGGGTTAGGGTTTGGGGTTAGGGTTAGGGTTAGAGTTAGAGTGAGGGTTTGGGGTTAGGGTTAGGGTTTGGGTTAGGGTTAGGGTTAGGGTTAGGGTTAGGGTTAGGGTTAGGGTTAGGGTTAGGGTTAGGGTTAGGGTTAGGGTTAGGGTTAGGGTTAGGGTTAGGGTTAGGGTTAGGGTTAGGGTTAGGGTTAGGGTTAGGGTTAGGGTTAGGGTTAGGGTTAGGGTTAGGGTTAGGGTTAGGGTTAGGGTTAGGGTTAGGGGTAGGGTTAGGGTTAGGGTAGGGTTAGGGTTAGGGTAGGGTTAGGGTTAGGGTTAGGGTTAGGGTTAGGGTTAGGGTTAGGGTTACGGGTTAGGGTTAGGGTTAGGGTTAGGGTTAGGGTTAGGGTTAGGGTTAGGGTTAGGGTTAGGGTTAGGGTTAGGGTTAGGGTTAGGGTTAGGGTTAGGGTTAGGGTTAGGGTTAGGGTTAGGGTTAGGGTTAGGGTTAGGGTTAGGGTTAGGGTTAGGGTTAGGGTTAGGGTTAGGGTTAGGGTTAGGGTTAGGGTTAGGGTTAGGGTTAGGGTTAGGGTTAGGGTTAGGGTTAGGGTTAGGGTTAGGGTTAGGGTTAGGGTTAGGGTTAGGGTTAGGGTTAGGGTTAGGGTTAGGGTTAGGGTTAGGGTTAGGGTTAGGGTTAGGGTTAGGGTTAGGGTTAGGGTTAGGGTTAGGGTTAGGGTTAGGGTTAGGGTTAGGGTTAGGGTTAGGGTTAGGGTTAGGGTTAGGGTTAGGGTTAGGGTTAGGGTTAGGGTTAGGTTAGGGTTAGGGTTAGGGTTAGGGATCAGGGGCAGGAGGAGAAGGGGACGACAGAGGA
>NW_011472697.1:0-636 GCF_000754665.1 Bison bison bison
AGGGGTGGCTAGTTCTGCCCACTGCTGTAGGTTTGCAGTACCCTCAGGTGCCATTTCTCTTAACCATTTTCTGGCCTCAGTTAGGATCCTGTGTCTTTACTCAGTGCTGAAAAGGGAGACCAGTAGTTGAATTATGTCATCCCATGTAAGGCGGTGGGTTTGAAAAATAGTCTCCATTAGCCTAATCATGGCTTGTGGCTCCCCCAAGTATGGTGTAGTGTGTCTGCTACTTTAATATATCCGTAGAGGAAAATGGCTGGTAATCATAGGCTACAGGGGGCTGATGGTAGTGCCCACATGCATCCTGAATCGGAGGCTGTTGTAGTTCTCTGAGGTGCATCTGTAGTGGGGTTCTTTCCCCCTGTTCCTTGGCGGAGGGCAGCATCTGTCTAATTCCTGTGTTTTCTTCCCCCTTCCCATCAGTACTCACTGGGAGAGGTGGATACAATCTAGGAGATCCGGCCGAGGTGGAATTCTGGGGGCATTAACCAGAGGTCTCCATTGCTGGGATCGGAGCCTGCCAAAACGGCTCTATGATCTCCAGGAGAGTTGACAGAAGATCAGCGGCTGCTGCATGAACTTCACCTGGCC
Organism: Bison bison bison; assembly: GCF_000754665.1. Classification (NCBI taxonomy): domain Eukaryota; kingdom Metazoa; phylum Chordata; class Mammalia; order Artiodactyla; family Bovidae; genus Bison; species Bison bison. The sequence continues at coordinate 592 of NW_011472697.1, forward strand.
CTGGATCAGGCATTAAGGCGGGCTCTGGTCCTGATGGAACACTGG
>NW_011472698.1:0-581 GCF_000754665.1 Bison bison bison
CCCCTCCCACCTCCCTCCCCATCTTGACTCCTAACTTGTCTGCTTCTTAGCTGTTTGGTTTTACAAAAGTTACTTCAGCAATCTGAGTCTGTTCTTACCTATAACACAGGGATTTCCATATTTACCTGGCAGGGTGAAGATAAAGACAATTAAGAGAGATAATGTCTGTAAAATGCCTCACACATAAGAGGTACACAAAAATGGTAATTAAATGGTAATTACCATTACAAAAATGGTAATTTTGAATAGAATGATCATAGGCAGTCATTCAGCGTTGTTCATTTTATTTTTGTCTTAGATCAAATTCAGAATCCTAGGGTAGGTCTTTAGAAGAGTTATCTTTGGTTAGTAAAATTCACTAGGAGAAATGTGTTAAACCATAAGGTGACTATCTAGTATGGGTGAAGTGAAAGTCGCTCAGTCGTGTCTGACTCTTTGCGAGCCCATGGACTGCATAGTCCATGGAATTCTCCAGGCCAGAATACTGGAGTGGGTAGCCTTTCCCTTCTTCAGGGGATCGTCCCAGCCCAGGGATCGAACCCAGGTCTCCCGCATTGCAGGCAGATTCTTTACCCACTGAG
>NW_011472699.1:0-1237 GCF_000754665.1 Bison bison bison
ATCTCCACACAGTCAAATGCTTTAGCATAGTCAATAAAGCAGAAGTAGATGTTTTTCCTGGAATTCTCTTGCTTTTTCTATGATCCATTGGATGTTGGCCATTTGATCTCTGGTTCCTCTGCCTTTTCTAAATCAAGCTTGATCATCTGGAAGTTCTTGATTAATGTACTGTTGAAGCCTGGCTTGAAGAATTTTGAGCATTACTTTACTAGCATGTGATATGAGTGCAGTTGTGCGGTAGTTTGAAATTTCTTTGATATTGCCTTTCTTTGGGTACATCTGGTATATGAGAGAAAACTCTTACTTTATTTTATTGCTTATTGTTGGTATGGTTTTATTATTCACTTCAAATTTTTCTTTATGAATTACCTGGTCTTATCTTTTGCCCAATTTATTACTGGCCATCATTCTTGTTTTCTTTTTTGAAAGTCTTTTTCTTTACACATGTGACAGATTTTTTGCTCTGTTTCTTGTTTCTCTTTTAAATCCATAATCACATTTTCAGGTAGTCACATCAGTGTTTTTTAAAAGCGTTTGTGGCTTTTGTGTCAAATTAGCACCACCTCAAGATTTAAAGTCTTCTCCTATAATTTCTTCTACTTGTATGTTTATATTTTATATTTTACATCTAAACATTTTATTTAGATTATGTTTATTACGATGCAAGCACTGTTTTAAACATGCAGTTTCCTCTTCCACTTGGCTGGCCAGTTCTCAACTCTATTCATTGAGCAATTCATGTTTTCTCTCCAGGCTTGACATTTTTATGTGCTAAATTCTTATAGATATTAGACTTAACAAAATTTATTTATTTTCTTTCTTGGTCTCTTCCTAAATCAGTAGCGTACTACTTTAACTACCAAAGTATATATTTTACATTTTGACAGAATAAGTGCATCATTGTGTATTTTATTATTATTCTTAAATTTAGAAAATTCCTGGTTTTCTCACATATTTCTTTTCTAGATGTACTTAATAATTGTTTGAGGTTTGGTATTGAGTTTCATTAAATGCTTATATTTGTGTGGTCAGAATTGATATTTTTTATTATTGAAACTTTCTATCTAGGAAAAAGTCTTACTTTCAGAAAACTAAGATCATGGCATCTGGTCCCATCACTTTATGGCAAGTAGTTGGGAAAACAGTGACAGACTTTATTTTTGGGGGCTTCAAAATCACTGCAGATGGTGACTGCAGCCATGAAGTTAAAAGACCCTTGCTCCTTGGAAGAAAAGTT
>NW_011472700.1:0-681 GCF_000754665.1 Bison bison bison
CTCACATCCATTCAGTCAGTGATGCCATCCAACCATCTCATCCTCTGTAGTCCCCTTCTCCTCCTGCCCTCAATCTTTCCCAGCACAGGGTCTTTTCCAATGAGTCAGCTCTTTGCATCAGGTGGCCAAATTATTGGAGTATCAGCATCAGTCTTTCCAATGAATATTCAGGGTTGATTTCCTTTAGGATGGACTGGTTTGATCTCCTTGCAGTCCAAGGGACTCTCAAGAGTTTTCTCCAACACCACAGTTCAAAAGCATCAATTCTTAGGCTCTCAGCCTTCTTTATGGTCCAACTCTCACATCCATACATGACCACTTGAATAACCATAGCTTTGACTATATGGACCTTTGTTGGCAAAGTGATGCCTCAGTTTTTAATATGCAGTCTAGATTTGTTATAGCTTTTCTTCCAGGGAGCAAGTGTCTTTTAATTTTGTGTTTGCAGTCACTGTTCACAGTGATTTTGGAGCCCAAGAAAAAAATCTGCCACTGTTTCCATTTCCCCCCCATCTATTTGCTACGTATAAAACCTAACTGAAAGAATATGTTGTATTTAGGAAAAAGTGAATAGTTTACTTGCAGAAGAGGCGGGTGAAAGCACAAGTGGAGAAGATTAGAAACAAGGCTCCAATAGAGAGCCTAATTATAAGCTTAGAGCGCCATGCTAAGGAGTTTAAA
>NW_011472701.1:0-582 GCF_000754665.1 Bison bison bison
TGGTGATGGACAGGGAGGCCTGGTGTGCTGCAGTTCATGGGGTCGCAAAGAGTCAGACACGACTGAGCGACTGAACTGAACTGAACTGAATTGATAATCTGGGGAAAAATGGTTGATAAAATAGCCAAAATACAAACAGCACTTATCTCTCAAAAGCAGTAAGAAAAAGAAACAATATAATAGAAATACTAAGAAATAACATGGTAAATGCAATAAACACAAGTGCCTTGTAACCAAATGAAGAAATTCTCAAAAGTGATTCTTTGTGACCCCATGGACTATACAGTCCATGGAATTCTCCAGGCCAGAATACTGGAGTGGGTAGCCTTTCCCTTCTGCAGGGGATCTTCCCAACCCAAGGATCAAACCCAGGTCTCCCGCATTGCAGGCAGATTCTTTACCAGGTGAGCCACCAGGGAAGTCCAAGAAACTCTCACCTTCACTCTTAATTGAAAGTGAAAGTGAAGTCACTCAGTCGTGTCCGACTCTTTGCAACCGTATGGACTGTAGCCCCCCAGGCTCCTCCGTCCATGGGATTTTCCAGGCAAGAATACTGGAGTGGGTTGCCATTTCCTTCTCCAG
>NW_011472702.1:0-537 GCF_000754665.1 Bison bison bison
GGGGGGCTGCCGTCTATGGGGTCGTACAGAGTCGGACACAACTGAAGCAACTTAGCAGCAGCAGCAGCAGCAGCTGACTTAAAATAAAGCCAAGATGCTTTCAAACAGTAGTGCTGGAAGATACTCTTGAGAGCCCCTTGGACAGCAAGGAGATCAAACCAGTCAATCCTAAAAGAAATCACCCTGAATATTCTTTGGAATGACTGATGCTGAAGCTCCAATACTTTGGCACCTGATGCGAAGATCTGACTCACTGGAAAAGACCCTGATGTTGGGAAAGAGTGAGGGCAGGAGGAGAAGGAGCCAAGATGATGAGATGGTTGGATGGCCTTACTGACTCAATGGACATGAATTCAATCACACAACTGAGTGATTAAATAACAGCTGATACTAGGTTGTGGTGAAGGAAAATGCCATGGTTTATTGCAGGACACCAAACAAGGAATTTGGGTGGCTAATGCTCAAAAGACCCAAACTCCGGTATGGCTTTTGGGGAATTTTTCATTTTTTTTAACATTACCAAAATCAGTTTTTATA
>NW_011472703.1:0-642 GCF_000754665.1 Bison bison bison
TTTCTCCTGGCAATCTTGATTCCAGCTTGTGCTTCATCCAGCCTGGCATTTCACATGATGTACTCTGCATAGACGTTAAAAAAGCAGGGTGATAATATACAGGATGGCCACCAGGGAAGTCCCTAAATATAGTATTATTAGGGTTTTGAGACAGAGTATTTAAAATCATAATCAAAAATAATAAATCAAAGAAAACACATTTTTTTTTCAGGTTTAAGGGAGTTGCTTCCCTGATTGTCCCTTTTGTACTTTGGGCTTAGGAAGGGGTCTCAAGAATATCTCTGAATGGGCTACAAGTGGATCTGCCCTCTGACCTTTTCCCATGAGGGCTTGCAGTTCTTCTGTTTTCCAGAAGTACCTGTTGGCTTCCATCTGGAAAGGATCCAATTCTGCATCTTGTCATCATAAGCTGGGAATCAGGAGACCAATTTAGTGAGAAGTTTGGCAGGAGTTGCTGGGGGAAGAGCAAAGGTAGCAGAACTGGCTCCAAGCAGAGCCGCACACTTAGAAATGGAGTCTAGACAGAGGCTTGGCCAACCCCGGCCAGTCTGGCAGAGGGAAGGGAATTATGACTTGGGGATGTCATATTCTTTCTATTTTAGAAGTGCAGGGCAAATACAGCAAAACTATAGCTGTAGATCA
>NW_011472704.1:0-676 GCF_000754665.1 Bison bison bison
TTGGATTGACCCTTCCCCTTCAATTTGGACCAACAGTTCTCACTGGTTCCCTGATTCTAACAGGGCACCTCCAAATTTAACACACAAAAAAGAGCTCTATATTATTATTTTGGAGTGACCATGATAGTCCTGCAGTCAAAAAGGGTGAGATGTTGCAGCCTGGCTGAGCAGAGACAAGAACCTTCCCCATGACTTGAGCATGTGGCAAACTGTGCCCTTTTTTTTTGTCCTAGTAAGCATGCCAAATGGACATTTTTGGGGCTGGATGTGCTCTCTGCTCTGCTTCACTGCCTACCCCTACCTCTGTCCCCATGGAAATAAAACAAGATGTTCCTGATCAACGGCAGAACTTTAAATTTACTCCCTCTTTAAAGTGTGCTAATCAGATTCCCCAGTAAAGCTATTCCCTAATGATCTCATGTGACTCCTGCCAATAAAACTGCGGGCTGACAGGAACCGTTTTATCTTCCTGCCATGGAGAGAAGGAGGGCCCTCTGACTCCCTGTTCAACAAGTTATATGTTTCTGTTTTTTCATTATGCTCTCACCCCATTTCAGGTCTTTCTTACCCACTGTGCTGGCTGTTGGAGAAGGCAATGGCACCCCACTCCAGTACTCTTGCCTGGAAAATCCCATGGACAGAGGAGCCTGGTAGGCTGCAGTCCATGGAGTCGCTA
>NW_011472705.1:0-1201 GCF_000754665.1 Bison bison bison
CACTGTTTCCCCATCTATTTTCCATGAAGTGATGGGACCAGATGCCATGATCTTCATTTTCTGAATGTTGAGCTTTAAGCCAACGTTTTCACTTTCCACTTTCACTTTCATCAAGAGGCTTTTTAGTTCCTCTTCACTTTCTGCCATAAGGTTGGTATCATCTGCATATCTGAGGTTATTGATATTTCTCCCAGCAATCTTGATTCCAGATTGTGCTTCTTCCGGCCCAGCATTTCTCATGATGTACTCTTCATATAATTTAAATAAGCAGGGATACAATATACAGCCTTGACGTACTCCTTTTCCTATTTGGAACCAGTCTGTTGTTCCATGTCCAGTTCTAACTGTTGCTTCCTGACCTGCATATAGGTTTCTCAAGAGGCAGGTCAGGTGGTCTGGTATTCTCATCACTTTCTGAATTTTGCACAGTTTATTGTGATTCACACAGTCAAAGGCTTTGGCATAGTCAATAAAGCAGAAATAGATGTTTTTTCTGGAACTCTTTTGCTTTTGGAAAAGACTCTGATGCTGGGAGGGATTGGGGGCAGGAGGAGAAGGGATGACAGAGGATGAGATGGCTGGATGGCATCACTCACTCGATGGACGTGAGTCTGAGTGAACTCCGGGAGTTGGTGATGGACAGGGAGGCCTGGCGTGCTACAATTCATGGGGTTGCAAAGAGTTAGACACGACTGATCGACTGAACTGAACTGAACTGATGAAAGAGAGAGAGAACAGTAAAAAAGTTGGCTTAAAACTCAACATTCAGAAAACTAAGATCATGGTATCTGGTCCCATCACTTCATGGCAAATAGATGGGGAAACAGTATTTTGGAGGGGGCACCAAAATCACTGCAGATGGTGATTGCAGCCATGAAATTAAAAGATGCTGTTCCTTGGAGGAAAAGCTATGACCTATCTAGACAGCATATTAAAAAGCAGAGACATTACTTTTCCAACAAAGGTCCATTTAGTCAAAGCTATGTTTTTCCCAGTAGTCATGTATGGATGCGAGATTTGGACTGTGAAGAAAGCTGAGCACCAAAGAATTGATGCTTTTGAACTGTGTTGTTGGAGAAGACTCTTCAGAATCTCCTGGACTGCAAGGAGATCCAACCAGTCCATCCTAAAGGAAATCAGTCCTGAATATTCAATGGAAGGACTGATGCTGAGGCTAAAACTCCAATACCTTGGCCACCTG
>NW_011472706.1:0-2896 GCF_000754665.1 Bison bison bison
GAGAGAAATGAGCCTGCGGCGAGGTGCCTCATGGTCCCAGACGGCCGCCAGCGTTCCCCGGACCGAGCGCCTCTAACCGGCCAAGCCAGGGCGAGCAGACAGGCGGGAGGGCGGGGCCGCGGGGGGTGGGGGGCGTCAAGACCAGTCGACGTCACAAAGTGGGGGCGGGGAAACTGATGCGAGGTTGGACTCGGCCGAAAGGCGGGGGCGGGTCCCCCGTGTGTCACATCCCAGCTCGAGGACAAGGACGGCAGGAGTGATCTGGGACTCTGGCAGGGGCTGGATGGCGTAGCTCCTGTCTGTTCTTTACCTTATTACCTATCCCATCTCCAAGCTGGCCCCACACACTGGACACTTTTTCTCCCTATTTTACAATCTGGCCTTCCAGTAGTCACACAGGGATGTAAGAGTTGGACCATAAGGAAGACGGAGCACGGAAGAATTGATGCTCTCAAACTGTGGTGTTGGAGAAGACTCTTAAGAGTCCCTTGGACTGCAAGATCAAACCAGTCAGTCCTAAAGGAAAACAGTCCTGAATATTCATTGGAAGGACTGGTGCTAAAGCTCCAATACTTTGGCCAACTGATTCAAAGAGCCAACTCACTGGAAAAGAGCCTGATGCTGGGAAGGATTGAGGGCAGGAGGAGAAGGGGGCAACAGAGGATGAGATGGTTGGATCATCGACTCAATGGGCACGATGATTTTGAGGAAGCTCTGGGAGATGGTGAAGGACAGGGAAGCCTGGTGTGCTGCAGTCCATGGGGTGGCAAAGAATCGGACACGACTGACTGACTGAACAACAAATCCCGTGTGAGGACTGGGGCAGAGATGGAACATACAACACAAAGTTGGGGCCTGGACAGTAGGAACTACAGAGGACACCTCCAGGTAAGCCAGCCAGAGCAGGGAATATGGGGATTCCGGTGAGGAGACCCTGCATAAGGAGGGCTTAATCTATGGAAGTGGTTCCAGGTGGGCATAGACAATTCATTGGTGATAAGTTTTTGCTTTGTGTTTCAAATAAGTCAGGCTAATACTTAGTATAACAGTTCATGTATAAAACACAAGTACACATTTATTGGAAATTAAATGAAAGATATCTTATAGGGAAAAGATACACAGTCCTGAAGGTTTTGGAAACCCCTTGTCTGAGGCCCAGTTCCAGCCAGCTCTGTCCTTCCCATGCTGAGAGGTGGTGGGTCCTGGGGCAGTGGCACCACTTCAGGTTCCATGTCTGGTCCTACTTCCAGCATGTCATCCTCCTGCCTTTTAGCTGACTCAGAGGATGCAAGCTATGCTCAGCACATGTGCTAAAACAGTGTCTCTACAATAAACACAGCAGGCCAACACGTACAGCTTTTATTCACCAACTCGATTCCTTTACAAGTGAGATACTGACACTCTGCCCTGCCCCTCCCACTCACAAGGCTGGACGAATCCTCTTGGCACAGAGGAAGGGGTGCCCCTTCAGCCAGGGCTGTGGCCCAGAGGACCCGGAGGAGCCCCCCACTGGAAAAGCATGGAGAGAGTGAAGGAAGTTTATCACGCATGGCCCCCCCCACAACGAGGGGAGGGAATCAGGAAGCTGGGGGAGGGCCCCATGCTACTGCCCCAGTCCTTAAATACAAAGCAACGGGAGAAAAGAGGACCATCCCTCAAAAACACAGCACCAACCTCGGTGTGGAGGCCAAAGGACAGCGGGCAACACCACTTCCCTCTGAAGGGGGCGGGCTGAATGAGAGCACATGCCGTTAGCGGCCGCAGCAGCCCTGGCCCAGGGTCTGGGTGCAGCCTCAGCACCGGAAGTGGGGAGGGGAGGAGAGGAGATGACAACATGTGCCACCCACCTCTCCCTGACCCCCGGCCCAGCCAGGCATCCCACTCCCCACTAGCCAGGTCAGGGGATATGGAAGAAACTGTGTTGGAATCCAAGGCCCTTGTCTATTTCTTTTTTCGTTCTTGGGAGCAGCGTGGGCAAAACCATTTCCCCCGAGGCTTGGTGGTCAGCCCCACACAGGCAAAGTGGAACCACTCAATGGAGCAGTCAGGGTTGTCACAGCCAATCATCTCCCCGTAGGAGACCTGGTGACAAAGGCAATAGGTGGGTTCGTTGGGATCCACAGGCATATCCAACACATCAGAGGGGTGGACACTGCCAAAGGTCACTGAGGGCATCCCATACTCAGGGCTTGTGCGCACAAGTTTTAACTTCTTCTGGGCGGCCTTGGGGGCTTCTTCGTCGGAGTTTTTCCCTTTGGAACGAGCACGGGCAGCTTTCTTCTCCTTTTGAGTCCGACTCTTTTTGCCTTTGCTGGAAGAGCTGTCATAGTCACTTGACTCAATCTGCTTCTCCTTCAGATCAGCCTCAAAGCGGGCCAGGTCTGTGTCCAGTCGCCGAATGTGTTTGTCCACCATCTCATAGGTCTGCATGGCAAGCTGCACCTTGTCATCACCAAACTCCTTGCACTTGCCATAGGCTTCCTGGATCTGTCTCAGAAGGGCCAATTTTTCCTCGGAGCTCCGGCTGCGGGCGCTACTCATATATTCACTGGCCAACTTGTCAATTTCAGCCTTTAGGTCCTCTGTTCTTTGGTCCAGGTCCCTCATGAGCTGGAAGTTTCTCTGCAGTTCAAAGGGCAGGTTTTCAATACAGTCCAGATAATGTTCCAAATACCGAAGCCCTACTTTAAATGCCCACAACCCCCTAAGCTAGTTTATTGGATACTTTACAAATGGACCTTGTACTCTACCTAAGTCCCATGATTTTGAATACATTATCAATCCCTGATAAACTACAGATTTTTCACATGGCTCTTTAACTGTATAATAAGTTTTACCTAATATTACATTTAGCACCCACTTTGATGTCTCATCCAAAATTTAAATGCGATATGCT
>NW_011472707.1:0-708 GCF_000754665.1 Bison bison bison
ATCAGGTGGTCTGGTATTCCCATCTCTTTCAGAATTTTCCACAGTTTATTGTGATCCACACAGTCAAAGGCTTTGGCATAGTTGATAAAGCAGAAATAGATATTTTTCTGGAACTCTCTTGCTTTTTCCATGATCCAGCAGATGTTGACAATTTGATCTCTGGTTTGTTTCTCTGCCTTTCCTAAAACCAGCTTGAATATCAGGAAGTTCACGGTTCACATATTGCTGAAGCCTGGCTTGGAGAATTTTGAGCATTACTTTACTAGCGTGTGAGATGAGTGCAATTGTGCGGTAGTTTGAGCATTCTTTGGCATTGCGTTTCTTTGGGATTGGAATGAAAGCTGACCTTTTCCAGTCCTGTGGCCACTGCTGAGTTTTCCAAGTTTTCTGGCATATTGAGTGCAGCACTTCCAAAGCATCATCTTTCAGGATTTGGAATAGCTCAACTGGAATTCTATCAGCTCCACTAGCTTTGTTCGTAGTGATGCTTTCTAAGGCCCACTTGACTTCACATTCCAGGATGTCTGGCTCTAGATCAGTGATCACAGCATCATGATTATCTGAGTCGTGAACATCTTTTTTGTACAGTTCTTCTTTGTATTCTTTTCTTAATATCTTCTGCTGTTAGGTCCATACCACTTCTGTCCTTTATCAAGTCCATCTTTGCATGAAATATTCCTTTGGTATCTCTGATTTTCTTGAAGAGAT
>NW_011472708.1:0-1229 GCF_000754665.1 Bison bison bison
AGATCATGAACTTATTGCCAAGTTCAGACTGAAATTGAAGAAAGTAGGGAAAACCACTAGACCATTGAGGTATGACCTAAATCAAATCCCTTATGATTATACAGTGGAAATGAGAAATAGATTTAAGGACCTAGATCTGATAGATAGAGTTCCTGATGAGCTATGGAATGAGGTTCGTGACACTGTACAAGAGACAGGGATCAAGACCATCCCCATGGAAAAGAAATGCAAAAAAGCAAAATGGCTGTCTGGGGAGGCCTTACAAATAGCTGAAAAAAGAAGAGAAATGAAAAGAGAAGTGAAAAGGAGAAAAGGGAAGATATAAGCATCTGAATGCAGAGTTTCAAAGAATAACAAGAAGAGGTAAGAAAGCTTTCCTCAATGATCAATGCAAATAAATAGAGGAAAACAACAGAATGGGTAAGACTAGAGATCTCTTCAAGAAAACTAAAGATACCAAGGGAACATTTCCTGCAAAGATGGGCTCAATAAACAACAGAAATGGTATGGACCTAACAGAAGCAAAGATATTAAGAAGAGGTGTCAAGAATACACAGAAGAACTGTACAAAAAAGATCTTCACAACCCAGATAATCACGATGGTGTGGTCACTGACCTAGAGCCAGATATCCTGGAATGTGAAGTCAAGCGGGCCTTAGAAAGCATCACTAAGAACAAAGCTAGTGAAGGTGATGGAATTCCAGTCGAGCTATTTCAAATCCTGAAAGATGATGCTATGAAAGTGCTGCACTCAATATGTCAGCAAATTTGGAAAACTCAGCAGTGGCCACAGGACTGGAAAACGTCAGCTTTCATTCCAATCCCAAAGAAAGGCAATGCCAAAGAATGCTCAAACTACCGCACAATTGCACTCATCTCACACGCTAGTAAAGTAATGCTCAAAATTCTCCAAGCCAGGCTTCAGCAATACATGAACCGTGAACTTCCTGATGTTCAAGCTGGTTTTAGAAAAGGCAGAGGAACCAGAGGCCAAATTGCCAACATCCTCTGGATCATGGAAAAAACAAGAGTGTTCCTGAAAAACATCTATCTCTGCTTTATTGACTATGCCAAAGCCTTTGACTGTGTGGAACACAATAGACTGTAGAAAATTCTGAAAGAGATGGGAATACCAGATCACCTGACCTGCCACTTGAGAAATTTGTATGCAGGTCAGGAAGCAACAGTTAGAACTGGACATGGAACAACAGACTCGTTCCAAATAGGAA
>NW_011472709.1:0-979 GCF_000754665.1 Bison bison bison
CAGGGATGGGGGAGCCTGGTGGGCTGCCGTCTCTGGGGTCGCACAGAGTCGGACACGACTGAAGCGACTTAGCAGCAGCATACAATCCAAAAACTTTTATATTAACATATTACATTTAAAATTCTATTACTAATTTATATCCTTTATAATATAGTATCACAGTGCTTGTTTTTTGCATGTTGGAGATAATTTGAATCATTCCTAATCTAATAGACACCTAAACATCTCTCATCATTTGTTCTCATTATAATTCACTTTTAATCCTTATAGTGATGTGGTATAATCAATTCTGATAACTTCATGTTATTTGGAATCCAGAAAGATTTTTATCTGTTATCAACTTTGTGTGGATGGCATGTGTTTATTGTCTGTACACTGGTAAAGGCCAAAGTTCAAGCCACTTTCAGGTAGCTATTTGCACTGGAGGACTGAACTTGTCCTCTTTAACCTTAGCAAACTGTCCTGGGTGAACTCTAGTATTGTTATAAGAGAACCTGATGAGTATATGAGAGAGTGTGTGTGTGTGTGTGTGTGTGTGTGTGTATGAGAGTGTGTTTACCTCTGCTTCCTGTGCCCCTTCATGGCTTTGCTTCCCCTTTGGTCATTTCTGTAGAATTAAGATCTGACCAACCACTCACCTAAAAAGAGCTGCATTTGTTAACAAAAATATCCTCCCCCTTATGCTTGGGCAACTGTACTATTGTAGACACATGGACTTGGCACATTTAAATGTGCATTTTACTGTTTTCCACACTACCTGATTTGTTTAACTGTGTTCAGTAGAATCTCTGCATGGGATTTCCTCTGGAACGTGATGGACTGTTTTTGGATTTGAATTGTATTAGCTGCACATGTTCCCTCATACAATGTCAGCTTTATCACTTTGGATTATTTTGTGAGAGCTTCAATGGCTTATCAGGTGGACCCATAATGCCTGTTTCTTTTGCCACTTAATTCATCTCATTGTAACTTACTGAAG
>NW_011472710.1:0-513 GCF_000754665.1 Bison bison bison
TGTACTCCAAAATAGACAGGAGATAGATCTTCTGATCCCTGAATAAGGAGGGACTTGAGCCATCCTGGCGATGTGAATTTAAAATTGACTAATGTCCCTACTAGTCCTTGTTATGCTATATTGATGATGCTTATGCTTATTCCATGTACTGTCAATTGTCTAACCTGTTTTGTCTCTGCCCAGGTCAACCAGCTACAACATGCAGTGCCAGTTCAACAAAGATATAAAACTACAGCTGACCACGGAAAATATCACACTCCCTTGGACACCGCTTTAAGGACTCTGAGGATTGAGACCAGCAAGAGGGGGAGGCCCAATACCCCTCGCTGTCCCAGTTGAGCAGGAAGTAGCCAGAAAGACCTCGACGCCCCTATTCCCAAAGAATTGGGCCTCCCATCTCTTGAGGGGGAAATGTTAGGTAGGTAGAATAGGGAAAAGGAGTCCAAAATGGCAGTGGCTAAAAGACAAGGAAGGTCCGAGGACCAGAGTGAAGACTTCAGGCAGAACAAACAG
>NW_011472711.1:0-953 GCF_000754665.1 Bison bison bison
AGTTGGTGATGGACAAGGAGGCCTGGCATGCTGCAGTTCATGGGGTTGCAAAGAGTTAGACATGACTGAGCGACTGAACTGAACTGAACTATGACAAATCATAAAGTTTTCAATATTATTAGTTGAGAATGACTTGACAAAGATAAGTTTACTGGTTCACTGTGAATATCTTACTTATTAAAAAGCAAAATAATAAGGACTGTGGCATTACAATTTCTATGTTTAAGGATATATTACCTATAATGAATAGAAAATAGAAGAGATTTAATTTTCTGAGTTCCTTATTTCTTCCAAAAACAAGGATATACATATGTATGTGTAGTCTAGATTATGATTGAAGCATTTGATTATAATTGTTTTTAAATAACGTCTATATTTTTTGGGTAATGTTTTGAAAAAAATTCCTTTTCCAACAGGCAATAAAATAGCATTTTGGCTTGATCTGATATTTCCTGTGAAAGAAAAATACATTGAATTTTAAATCTGTTGATTCTACCCATGAATTTCTTTTTAAGTACCAGATTGGTGACTTGAAATTGAAACCGTTGTCTCATGAACTTGACGTGAATTTGGTTATGCATTTGTATACATTGTTCATGCTGTGTTTTGGGTGATAAGTGTTGCCTCCTGAGAAAGTTCAGTTTCATTAAGGTCTATATTAGTATAGTCAGCACTTTTATATTTCATTAAACCCACATTTCACTGGTCCTTAAATAGTGATAGCTGAATTAAAAAGTTGAGGAAGAGAATCAGTCATAAGAGATCGAGTGTGTGATGAATAGAAAGGAAGTTCTTTTAATCTTTTCTGTATGTTTTATTTTTAATGATGTAAAAATATTACAGACATCACTGTTAAAACCTATGTGTGTGTGTGTGTGTATAATACATTTTAAAGATTTGTTTCCTCTATGTCATTCCCTATCTTAAATAACTTTTTCTGAACTATGCATTAG
>NW_011472712.1:0-591 GCF_000754665.1 Bison bison bison
GAGAAACCTATATGCAGGTCAGGAAGCAACAGTTAGAACTGGATATGGAACAACAGACTGGTTCCAAATAGGAAAAGGAGTATATCAAGGCTGTATATGGTCACCCTGGTTATGTAACTGATATGCAGAGCACATCATGAGAAATGCTGGGCTGGAAGAAGCACAAGCTGGAATCAAGATTTCCAGGAGAAATATCAATAAACTTCAGATATGCAGATGACACCACCCTTATGGCAGAAAGTGAAGAAGAACTAAAGAGCCTCTTGATGAAAGTGAAAGAGGAGAGTGAAAAAGTTGGCTTAAAGCTCAACATTCAGAAAACTAAGAAAATGGCATCCAGTCCCATCACTTCATGGCAAATAAATGGGGAAACGGTGGAAACAGTGGCTGACTTTATTTTTCTGGGCTCCAAAATCACTGCAGATGGTGATTGCAGCCATGAAATTAAAAGACACTTACTCCTTGGACAGAAAGTTATGACCAACGTAAACAGCATATTAAAAAGCAGAGACATTACTTTGCCATCGAGGTCCATCTAGTCAAGGCTATGGTTTTTCCATTGGTCATGTATGGATGTGAGAGTTGGACTAT
>NW_011472713.1:0-542 GCF_000754665.1 Bison bison bison
GACCTCCGTCCATGGGATTTTCCAGGCAGAGTACTGGAGTGGGGTGCCATTGCCTTCTCCAATACTTAAAAAAAGACCCCAAATCAAAAAATGGGCCAAAGAACTAAACAGACATTTCTCCAAGAGACATACAGATGGCTAACAAACACATGAAAAGATGCTCAACATCACTCATTATCAGAGAAATGCAAATCAAAACCATAATGAGGTACCATTTCATGCCAGTCAGAATGTCTGTGATCCAAAAGTCTACAAGTAATAAATGTTGGAGAGGGTGTGGAGAAAAGGGAACCCTCTAACACTGTTGGTGGGAAGGCAAACTAGTTCAGCCACTATGGAGAACAGTGTGGAGATATCTTAAAAAACTGGAAATAGAACTGCCATACAACCCAGCAATCCCACTGCTGGGCATACACACTGAAGAAACCAGAATTGAAGAGACACGTGTACCCCAAACTTCATCACAGCACTGTTTATAATAGCCAGGACATGGAAGCAACCTAGATGTCCATCAGCAGACGAAGGGATAAGAAAGCTGTGGT
>NW_011472714.1:0-592 GCF_000754665.1 Bison bison bison
ACCCCATGGACTGCAGCCCACCAGGCTCCTCCGTCCATGGGATTTTCTAGGCAAGAGTGCTGGAGTGGGGTGCCATTGCCTTCTCTGTTATTAGTAATTGCCTTCAATTCTTCCCCAGTAGCATATTGGACACCTTCCAACCTGGGGGGCTCACCTTCCTCATATCTTTTTGCCTTTTCATACTGGTCATGGGGTTCTTAGGACAAGAATACTGAAATGGGTTGCTATTCCCTCCTCCAGTGAACCACACCATGTTTTATCAGAACTATTTACTATGACCCACTCTTCTTGGGTGGGTGTTGGGGGCCAGAGTGAGGTACTCCGCCCTTGACAAAGGTCATGAGGAAGGAGGCTCGACATACGCAAAGGCGGGATCGAGCCTCAGGAGTCCCCCTGGAACTCCTCGAGCATCTACCCCCATAACCAGAGCCTGCCTACTTTACTACTTTGTGCTCACCTACACCTCTGACTTTACGGGGGGCTGTCCCCCACCACCTCTTTTGGAGAAGGAGTTAACTTAGACCTCCAGTTAATAATAATTCCTGGGCATGATAAGAGTGTTTTAACCTACAAACTCCTCTGAAGGTTCTCT
>NW_011472715.1:0-952 GCF_000754665.1 Bison bison bison
CTGAAGGTTCTCTAGCCTGCCTGACAGACTTGTCCGCCTGCCTGACAGGCTTGTCCGGCCACATGTGATTGCTCACAGCCTCCCAACCATGAGAGGCACGAGATGCTTTAAACCTTCTAAAAATAGGTTCCTTAGAAAAGTTAGAAAACTATTAGTATAAGTATAATGGGCTGATTAGAAATTGTATTGGTGAAGGGTTTTTCATTTGTTGAGCCAATGTTTGTTGCTAAGTCTCCACATCCCCTGCCCTTACACACATTAATGAATATATAGAAGAAATAAGTATTAACCTTTGATATTAATCACGTTAGACCTTAGGCTAAGCAAATTCTTTCCTTAACTAAAACCCACTACACCCTCACCCTATAGGAATGTAACTTTATTTGGGTGGCGTCTGTTTTAAGAATAATCACCCCTGGAAAAATAAGTGTCCTGGTTGACTGACCGTAGTCACAAGGAGAGGGTCATAAACTGTCAGCAGGCCCCCTGGCCAGAAGATGATGTAACAACCCTAAGACCTCTGTATACATTTGTATGAAGCACCTGACTTTGATAAAAGTCAGGACTGCTGATCCCACGTGACTTTTGCATAACATCTCAGTGTATAAAAGTAGACCATGGAAAATAAAGAATTGGGATCAGTGTCTCGAAATACTGGTCTCCCCATGTCGCTCTCTCTCTCACTCTGGTTGAGTCTCCATCTGGAGCGTGGACCCCGCTATGCTTACTAATTATGCCTGGGCTTCTAAGATCCGACCGGGGAGGCCTCAGTGTCTCCTCTCCTTTGGGAGAACGGAAGGACGCCTGCGGCCTACGTAAATGGTGCAAACTTCTTGTCTTGAAGTTTTATTGGTCTCCCGCGTAAACCAAGCTACTCAGCCTCTTTTCTCCACTGAATTTTCCTACTGAGCTATTCTCATCCTATTACTCTTTATATCTTTGATAAAATATT
>NW_011472716.1:0-691 GCF_000754665.1 Bison bison bison
AAAGAAGAGAGTGAAAAAGTTGGCTTAAAACTCAAAATTCAGAAAAGGAAGATCATGGTATCCAGTCCCATCACTTCATGGCAAATAGATGGGGAAACGATGGAAACAGTGACTGACTTTACTTTCTTGGGCTCAAAAATGACTGAGGACAGTGACTTCAGCCACGAAATTAAAAGACACTTGCTCCTTGGAAGAAAAACTATGACCAACCAAGATGGTGTATTAAAAACCAGAGACATTACTTGGCCGAAAAAGGTCCGTCCCGTCAAAGCTATGGTTTTTCCAGTACTCATGGACAGATATGAGAGTTGTACTGTGAAGAAAGCTGAAAGCCAAAGAACTGAGGCTGTTGGACTGTGGTCTTGGAGAAGGCACTTGAGAGTCCCTTGGACTGCAAGGAGACCCAACCAGTCCATCCTAAAGGAAATCAGTCCTGAATAGTCATTGGAAGAACTGATACTGACACTGAAATTCCAATACTTTGGCCACCTGATGTAAAGAACTGACTTACTGGAAAAGATCCTCCTGCTGCTGCTGCTGCTAAGTAGCTTCAGTCGTGTCCGACTCTGTGCGACCCCCTAGATGGCAGCCCACCACGGCCTCCCCCGTCCCTGGGACTTCTCCAGGCAAGAACACTGGAGTGGGTTGCCATTTCCTTCTCCTGATGCTAGGAAGGACTAAAGGTTGGAGG
>NW_011472717.1:0-511 GCF_000754665.1 Bison bison bison
GTCATCCCCTTCTTCTCCTGCCCCTAATCCCTCCCAGCATCAGAGTCTTTTCCAATGAGTCAACTCTTCGCATGAGGTGGCCAAAGTACTGGAGTTTCAGCTTTAGCATCATTCCTTCCAAAGAAATCCCTGGGCTGATGTCATTCAAAATGGACTGGTTGGATCTCCTTGAAGTCCAAGGGACTCTCAAGAGTCTTCTCCAACACCACAGTTCAAAAGCATCAATTCTTAGGCGCTCAGCCTTCTTCACAGTCCAACTCTCAAATCCATACATGACCACAGGAAAAACCATAGCCTTGACTAGACGGACTTTGTTGGCAAAGTAATGTCTCTATTTTCGAATATGCTATCTAGGTTGGTCATAACTTTCCTTCCAAGGAGTAAGTGTCTTTTAATTTCATGGCTGCAATCACAATCTGAAGTGATTTTGGAGCCCCCAAAAATAAAGTCTGACACTGTTTCCACTGTTTCCCCATCTATTTCCCATGAAGTGATAGGATATTCAAAAGCA
>NW_011472718.1:0-552 GCF_000754665.1 Bison bison bison
CCCCATACCATCTCTCTGGGTTGTCCCAGTGCACTAGCCCCAAGCATCCAGTATCCTGCACTGAACCTGGACTGGCATCTCGTTTCATACATGATATTTTACATGTTTCAATGCCATTCTCCCAAATCTTCCCACCCTCTCCGTCTCCCACAGAGTCCATAAGACTGTTCTATACATCAGTGTCTCTTTTGCTGTCTTGTACACAGGATTATTGTTATCATCTTTCTAAATTCCATATATATGCATTAGTATACTGTATTGGTGTTTTTCCTTCTGGCTTACTTCACTGTGTATAATAGGCTCCAGTTTCATCCACCTCATTAGAACTGATTCAAATGAATTCTTTTTAATGGCTGAGTAATACTCCATTGTGTATATGTACCACTGCTTTCTTATCCATTCATCTGCTGATGGACATCTAGGTTGCTTCCATGTCCTGGCTATTATAAACAGTGCTGCGATGAACATTGGGGTACACGTGTCTCTTTCCCTTCTGGTTTCCTCAGTGTGTCTGCCCAGCAGTGGGATTGCCGGATCATAAGGCTAGTTTTA
>NW_011472719.1:0-594 GCF_000754665.1 Bison bison bison
TCATGGGTATTAGAACACAAACATATTCTGTGATCTCTTTGGCATCAAATTCAAATGCTCTGCTTTTCCCCAAACATTCAGTGTTCCTATTATGGGCATCTATCCAATACTTTTTCTTCATTGCCTCTACAAAATTTGTTGTTGTTCAGTCATTTAAGTCGTATCTGACTCTCTGCAAGCCAAAGGACGGCAGTACCCCAAGCTCCTCTGTCCTTCACTATCTCCCAGAGTTTGGTCAAATTAATGTCCATTGAGTTGGTGATGCTATCTAACCATCTCATTCTCTGCTGCTCTCTTTTCCTTTAGCCTTCAGTCTTTGCCAACATCAAAGTCTATTCCAGTGAGTCAGCTCTTCACATCAGGTGGATAATGTATTACAGCTCCAGCCTCAGCATCAGGGTTGATTTTTTTTTAATTTTAATTGGAGGCTAACTGCTTTACAATATTGTATTGGTTTTGCCATACATCAACATGAATCCACCACGGGTGTACACATGCTCCCAATCCTGAACCCCCCTCCCACTTCCCTCCCCGTACCACCCCTCTGGGTCATCCCAGTGCACCAGCCCCAAGCATTCTGTATCCTGCATTGAA
>NW_011472720.1:0-1021 GCF_000754665.1 Bison bison bison
TTTGCATTCCCACCAACAGTGTAAGAGTGTTCCTTTTCTCCACACCCTCTCCAGCATTTATTGCTTGTAGACTTTTGGATAGCAGCCATTCTGACTGGGGTGGAATGGTACCTCATTGTGGTTTTGATTTGCATTTCTCTGATAATGAGTGATGTTGAGCATCTTTTTATGTGTTTGTTAGCCATCTGTATGTCTTCTTTGGAGGAATGTCTATTTAGTTCTTTGGCCCATTTTTTGATTTGGTCGTTTATTTTCCTGGAATTGAGCTGCAGGAGTTGCTTGTATATTTTTGAGATTAGTTGTTTGTCAGTTGCTTCATTTGCTATTATTTTCTCCCATTCTGAAGGCTGTCTTTTCACCTTGCTTATAGTTTCTTTTGTTGTGCAGAAGCTTTTAATTTTAATTAGGTCCCATTTGTTTATTTTTGCTTTTATTTCTACTATTCTGGGAGGTGGGTCATAGAAGATCCTGTTGTGAATTATGTCAGAAAGTGTTTTGCCTATGTTCTCCTCTAGCAGTTCTATAGTTTTTGGTCTTACGTTTAGATCTTTAATCCATTTTGAGTTTATTTTGGTGTATGGTATTAGAAAGTGTTCTAGTTTCATACTTTTCCAAGTGGTTGACCAGTTTTCCCAGCACCACTTGTTAAAGAGATTGTCTTTTCTCCATTGTATATTCTTACCTCCTTTGTTGAAGATAAGGTGTCCATATGTATGTGGATTTATCTTTGGGCTTTCTATTTTGTTCCACTGATCTATATTTCTGTCTTTGTGCCAGTACCATATTGTCTTGGTGACTGTGGCTTCGTAGTAAAGCCTGCAGTCAGGCAGGTTGATTCCTCCAGTTCCATTCTTCTTTCTCAAGATTGCTTTGGCTATTCAAGGTTTTTTTTGTATTTCCATCAAATTGTGAAATTATTTGTTCTAGCTCTCCAGGAAGAAATAGCACAAGCACAGAAATTGAAAGTGTAATCAGAAATCTTCCAGCAAACAAAAGCCCAGGTCCAGATGTCTTCACAGCT
>NW_011472721.1:0-1937 GCF_000754665.1 Bison bison bison
AATAAAGCAGAAATAGATGTTTTTCTGGAACTCTCTTGCTTTTTCTATGATCCAGCGGATGTTGGATCATATATTTCACATATGGTAATATACATGTTTCAATGCTATTCTCTCAAGTCATCTCACCCTCGTCTTTTCCCACAAGTCCAAAAGTCTGTTCTTTATATCTGTGTCTATTTTGCTGTCTCACATATAGGGTCATCGTTACTGTCTTTCTAAATTCCATATGTATGCATTAATATACTATATTGGTGTTTTTCTTTCTGACTTAATTCACTCTGTATAATAGGCTTCAGTTTCATCCACCTCATTAGAACTGATTCAAATGTGTGCTTTGTAATAGCTGAGTAATATTCCATTGTGTATGTACCACAACTTCACAACTTTCTTATCCATTCATCTGCCAATGGACATCTAGGTTGCTTCTATGTCCTAGCTATCATAAGCAGGGCTGTGATGAACACTGGGGTACACGAGTCTCTTTCAATTCTAGTTTCTTCAGTGTGTATGCCCAGCAGTGGGATTGCTGGGTCATATGGCAGTTCTATTTTCAGTTTTTTAAGGAATCTCCACACTGTTCTCCATTATTGCTGTACTAGTTTGCATTCCCATCAACAGTGTAAGAGGGTTCCCTTTTCTCCAGCATTTACTGTTTGTAGACTTTGATAGCAGCCATTCTGAAATGGTACTGGTGTGAGTTAGTACCTCATTGTGGTTTTGATTTGCATTTCTCTGTTAATCGGTGATGTTGAGCATTTTTTCATGTGTTTGTTAGCCATCTGTATGTCTTCTTTGGAGAAATGTCTGTCTAATTCTTTGGTCCATTTTTTGACTGGGTCATTTATTTTTCTGGTATTGAGCTGCATGAGCTTCTTGTATATTTTTTAGATTAATTATTTGTCAGTTGCTTCATTTGCTATTATTTTCTCCCACTCTGAAGGCTGTCTTTTCACATTGCTTATAGTTTCCTTTGTTGTGCAAAAGCTTCTAAGTTTAACTAGGTCCCATTTGTTTACTTTTGCTTTTATTTCTATCACTCTGGGATGTGGGTCATAGAGGATCCTGCTGTGATTTATGTTGGAGAGTGTTTTGCCTATGTTTTCCTCTAGGAGTTTTATAGTTTCTTGTCTCACATTTAGATCTTTAATCCATTTTGAATTTATTTTTGTGTATGGTGTTAGAAAGTGTTCTAGTTTCATTCTTTTACAGGTGATTGACCAGTTTTCCCAGCACCACTTGTTAAAGAGATTGTCTTTTCCCCTTTGTATAATTTTGCCTCCTTTGTCAAAGATAAGCTGTTCATAGGTGAGTGGATTTATCTCTGGGCTTTCTATTTTGTTCCACTGATCTCTATTTCTGTCTTTGTGCCAGTACCATACTGTCTTGATGACTGTAGCTTTGTAGTATAGTCTGAAGTCAGGCAGGTTGATTCTTCCAGTTCCATTCTTCTTTCTCAAGATTGCTTTGGCTATTCGAGGTTTTTTGTATTTCCATACAAATTGTGAAATTATTTATTCTAGTTCTGTGAAAAATGCCATTGGTAGCTTGATAGGGATTGCATTGAATCTATAGATTGCTTTGGGTCATATACTCATTTTCACTATATTGATTCTTCTGATCCATGAACATGATATATTTCTCCATCTATTTGTGACATCTTTGATTTCTTTCATCAGTGTTTTATAGTTTTCTATATATGTCTTTTGTTTTTTAGGTAGATTTATTCCTAAGTATTTTATTCTTTTCATCACATTGGAGAATGGGATTGTTTCCTTTATTTCTCTTTCTGTTTTCTCATTGTTAGTGTATAGGAATGCAAGGAATTTCTGTTAATTAATTTATATCCTGCAAATTTACTATATTCATTGATTAGCTCTAGTAATTTTCTGGTGGTGTCTTTAGGGTTTTCTGTGTAGAGGATCATGTCATCTGCAAAC
>NW_011472722.1:0-1102 GCF_000754665.1 Bison bison bison
GCCCCAGCCCAAAGCATCCAGTATCGTGCATCGAATCTGGACTGGCGACTCGTTTCATATATGATATTATACATATTTCAACGCCATTCTCCCAAATCATCACACCCTCTCCCTCTTCATAAAATAAGATGTATTAAACAAAATTTGGAAAACACTGTTCTGGTCCAGGTTACCTTCTAACTTGTCTCTTTTCTCTCAAAGTGTATTACCCAGAGTTTTGATATTCAAAATATAGACCAGCAATATTAGAACTTGTGCAGAATCCCAGGATCTACTCCAAATCTACTGAATTTGAATCTTCATTTTAACAAATCCCCAGGTGATTCTACCACTTTCAAATTTGAGAAGCACTAATCTAACTGGTAGCAACAGTGTTTTTTTAATTATAAATCAAAGTTTTTGCTACCTGCCTAAATGCTTCAATGGATTTCTGTTGCCTCTAGAATAAAATACAAACTCTTGGTTATGCTATACAAGATTCTGCACAATGTGAATCCCACCTGACCCTTCAGTCTTAGTTCATAACTCTCTTCCCTGACTCTTTGTGCAGTCACGATGCTGATCTTTCAGTTTTCTAAACTTGTCACATTTTGTCCCACGTTGGGTCTTATTCTTTCATTTATCTGCAATTTTCCTCCCCCAGATCTTGGTGAGACTGACTTATTTTCATTCTTCAGGTCTCTGGTCAAATATCACTTGTTTATATTTGGTCACTAAATTGTGTCCAACTCTTTTGTGACCCTAGGGACTGTAGTTCACCAGGCTTCTCTGTCCATGGGATTTTCCAGGCAAGAATACTAGAGTGGGTTTCTATTTTCTTCTCCAAATATCACTACTGTAGAGAAAACCTTCTGACTTTTGCTGAACTTCCTGACTAGTGTAGCCATCCACAAACCTTTTCTTAACTCTGTATCAAACACCCTTATCATTTCCCAATGATAACCAAAATGAGCAGGCGTATTTTTGATTGACATGTCAATATATTCATTGCTAGTAACTCCAGTTAGATTATAAGTCCTGTGAGGTCAGTACTGTTGTGTGTTCTGCTCATGGGCTCTGCTCTTAGTGTCTAGAACAGTGACTGGACCATAGTAGTCAGGTG
>NW_011472723.1:0-901 GCF_000754665.1 Bison bison bison
CAACTTTTTCACTCTCCTCTTTCACTTTCATCAAGAGGCTCTTTAGTTCTTCTTCACTTTCTGCCATAAGGGTGGTGTCATCGGCATACCTGAGGTTATTGATATTTATCCCAACAATCATGATTCCAGCTTGTGCTTCTTCCAGCCCAGCGTTTCTCATGATGTACTCTGCATAGAAGTTAAATAAGCAGGGTGACAATATACAGCCTTGACGTACTCCTTTTCCTGTTTGGAAAAAATTCCCAGTCTGTTGTTTCATGTCCAGTTCTTACTGTTGCCTCCTGACCTGCATACAGCTTTCTCAAGAGGCAGGTCAGGTGGTCTGGTATTCCCATCTCTTTCAGAATTTCTCAGTTTATTGTTCACACAGTTAAAGGCTTTGGCATAGTCAATAAAGCAGAAATAGGTGTTTTTCTGGAACTCTCTCACTTTTTGATGATCCAGCAGATGTTGGCAATTTGATCTCTGATTCCTCTGCCTTTTCTACAAAGAGCTTGAACATCTGGAAGTTCACAGTTCATGTATTGCTGAAACCTGGCTTGGTTGTGTAGTAGTTTGAGCATTCTTTGGCATTGCCTTTCTTTGGGATTGAAATGAAAACTGACCTTTTCCAGTCCTGTGGCCACTGCTGAGTTTTCCAAATTTGCAGACATATTGAGTGCAGCATTTTCACAGCATCATCTTTCAGGATTTGAAATAGCCCAACTGGAATTCCATCACCTCCACTAGTTTTGTTCATAGTGATGCTTCCTAAGGCCCACTTGACTTCACATTCCAGGATATCTGGCTCTAGGTGAGTGTAAGTGATCACACTATCATGATTATCTGGGTCGTGAAGATCTTTTTTTGTACAGTTCTTCTGTGTATTCTTGCCATCTCTTCTTAATATCTTCTGCTTCTG
>NW_011472724.1:0-611 GCF_000754665.1 Bison bison bison
GAGAAAATAGAAAGAGAAATTAAGGAAACAATTCCATTCAACCATTGCAATGAAAAGAATAAAATACTTAGGAATATATTACCTAAAGAAACTAAAGACCTATATATAGAAAACTATAAAACATGATAGGAAGAAATCAAAGGGGACACAAATAGATGAAGAAATATACCATGTTCATGGATTGGAAAAATCAATATAGTGAAAATGAGTATACTACCCAAAGCAATTTATAGATTCAATACAATCCCTATCAAGCTACCAATGGTATTTTTCACAGAGCTAGAACAGATAATTTCACAATTTGTATGGAAATACAAAAAGCCCCGAATAGCCAAAGCAATCTTGAGAAAGAAGAATGAAACTGGAGGAATCAACCTGCCTGACTTTAGGCTGTACTACAAAGCCACAGTCATCAAGACAGTATGGTACTGGCACAAAGATAGAAATATAGATTAATGGAACAAAATAGAAAGCCCAGAGATAAATCCACGCACCTATGGACACCTTATCTTTGACAAAAAAGGCAAGAATATACAATGGATTAAAGACAATCTCTTTAACAAGTGGTGCTGGGAAAACTGGTCAACCACTTGTAAAAGAATGAAACTAGA
>NW_011472725.1:0-1023 GCF_000754665.1 Bison bison bison
AAGCCTAAAATATATGGAATGCTTCATGAATTTGTGTGTCATCCTTGTGCAGGGGCCATGACAAACTTCTCTGTATCGTTACAATTTCAGTATATGTGCTGCCAAAGTGAGAGCAAATATCTCGTTGGATCCTACTAAAAATCCCATAAACTGTACGTGCATCATTATATTCACTGTGGGGGAACCAAAGATCTGCCTAAGGTCCTCTAAGCCCTATATCCCCTTCCATCAAATCAGAAACAATTGCAGCCTCTGAATCCTTAGCAAGGAAACTTTTATTTGTCTCCATTTGTTTAGACACACTGTGAGGGTTAAATTTATGTGTCAACTTCACTGTGAGTTGAGATGCCCAGATCAGGTCAAAGATTAACACTAGGAGAATCTGCAAGGGAACTCCTGGGAGAGATTAGCATTGAAATCAGTAATGGAGTCAAGACATCAGCCCTCACCAGTGTGGGTGGGCATCACTTTATCCTCTGGGGGCTTGGATGGAACAAAGACAACTGTTCGCCTTCTCTCTCTTCTTGGCCATGAATACTGGAGCTTCTAGCTCCTGAACCTGGAAACTCCAGTACATACACAAGTGGCTCCCTGGTTCTCAGATCTTTAGTTTTGACTTAGAGCTACACCATCACTTCCATTGCTTTTCAACCTTAAGATTAGGTCTGAATTATACCATTAAGTCAGAGAAGGCAATGGCACCCCACTCCAGTACTTTTGCCTAGAAAATCCCATGGACGGAGGAGCCTGGTAGGCTGCAGTATATGGGGTTGTGAAGAGTCGGACACAAGTGAGCGACTTCACTTTCACTTTTCACTTTCGTGCATTGGAGAAGGAAATGGTAACCCACTCCAGTGTTCTGGCCTGGAGAATTCCAGGGACGGGGAAGCCTGATGGGCTGCCGTCTATGGGGTCGCACAGAGTCGAATAGGACTGAAGAGACTTAGCAGCAGTAGCAGGATACCATTAAGAACAGAGCGCGGGGGCTGCGGCGGCGCACAGAGCGTGGCAGAGAGGAGCTAC
>NW_011472726.1:0-711 GCF_000754665.1 Bison bison bison
AGATAGCTGGTGGGAAGAACTGATGTCCTGAGATGGAACTGAGATTTATCACCTTCCTCAAACAATATGCTTATATTTTCAGTATGCTTATTTTTTCATGAAGAATTCTAATTCATCTGTGCATATAGAGAGAGACTCAATGTATCTTTCCCCTTAGTCTTTTTATTTAAAAACAATGAGGCCAGAACAGGCAAATCCAGAGAGATAGAATGCAGGGCTGGGGTGGAGGAGAAGATGAGTGGAGAGTGACTGCTAATGGGGACAGGGTTTCCTTTTGGGGTGATGGAGATATTCTGGAGAGCAGTGATGGTTTGCACAACACTGTGAATGTATAAAATGCCTGAAGTACACTTAAAATTGTCAAAATGGTGAATTGCACAATATACGTATTTTACTACAATTAAAAATAAGTCCCAGAGGGAGGGTATATATATATACACACACACACACACACACACACACACACACACACATATACGGCTGATTCATGTTGATGTTTGGCAGAAATCAATACAATTCTGTAAAGCAATTATCCTTCAATTAAAAAATAAATAAATTGAAAAAAATAAGTGCGCAAAGATGTTTTAGTCTAGGGTGATGTGATAGTCTCTGTGGTGGGGGGGGGGTGTTTCCACTCCAATAACTTAATTTAACTTTGTCCCAAGCATTAAATGCCAAAAGTCAAGCCTCTGGATTGACTGACAGCAGGCC
>NW_011472727.1:0-778 GCF_000754665.1 Bison bison bison
GGTATACTTAATTTACAGTGTTGTGTTTCAAGCAGGTATACAGCAGTTTACAAGATACTTAATATAGTTCCCTGAGCTATATCATAGGTTCTTGTTGTATATCTGTTTTATATATATATTAGTTTGTATATATTCAGACTCCAATTTATCTCTCCCTTTCCTGCCCCCACCACCATCCTGCCCTATCCCCTTTGGTAACCATAAGTTTGTTTTTTATGCTGGTGAGTTTATTTTGTGAATAAGTTCATTTGTATCATTTGTTTCAGTTCAACATATAATATCCTATGATATTTGTCTTTCTCTGTCTGATATCCATTAGAATAATCCCTAAGTCTGTCTATATTTCTGCAAAAGGCATTACGTCATTGTGTTTTATGCAGTGGAGGTGGCAACCCACTCCAGTGTTGTTTCCTGGAGAATTTCATGGACAGGGGAGTCTGGCAGGCTGCAGGCCATGGGGCCTTAAAGAGTTGGACACGGCTGAGCTACTTTCACTTCACAATATTCCCTTGTATATATGTACCACATATTCTTTATCCCTTTGTCTGTCAGTGAACATTTAGGTTGCTGCCATGTTTTGCCGGGTATAAATAGCGCTGCTAACAACATTGGGGTGCATGTGTCATTTTGAATTAGTTTTCATCCTTTCTGGATATATGCCCAGGATTGGAATTGCTAGTTCATGTGATAGCTCTATTTTTAGTTCTTTATGGAACCTCCATGCTATTCTCCAAAGTGGCAGTACCAATTTATGTTCCTTCCAACAGTGTAGGAGGGT
>NW_011472728.1:0-760 GCF_000754665.1 Bison bison bison
CAAAAGAGACCATAGCAAAAATCAACAAAGCCAAAAGCTGGTTCTTTGAAAGGATAAATAAAACTGACAAACCATTAGCCAGACTCATCAAGAAACAAAGGGAGAAAAATACAAATCAATAAAATTAGAAATGAAACTGGAGAGATCACAACAGACAACACAGAAATACAAAGGATCATAAGAGACTACTATCAGCAATTATATGCCAATAAAATGGACAACGTGGAAGAAATGGACAAATTCTTAGAAAAGTACAACTTTCCAAAACTGGACCAGGAAGAAATAGAAAATCTTAACAGACCCATCACAAGCATGGAAATTCAAACTGTAATCAAAAATCTTCCAGCCCAGGTCAAAAGCCCAGGTCCAGACGGCTTCACAGCTGAATTCTGCCAAAAATTTAGAGAAGAGCTAACACCTATCCTACTCAAACTCTTCCAGAAAATTACAGAGGAAGGTAAACTTCTAAACTCATTCTATGAGGCCACCATCACCCTAATACCAAAACCTGACAAAGATCCCACAAAAAAAGAACACTACAGGCCAATATCACTGATGAACATAGATGCAAAAATCCTTAACAAAATTCTAGCAATCAGAATCCAACAACACATTAAAAAGATCATACACCATGATCAAGTGGGCTTTATCCCAGGGATGCAAGGATTCTTCAATATCCGCAAATCAATCAATGTTATACACCACATTAACAAATTGAAAAATAAAAACCATATGATTATCTCAATAGATGCAGAGAAAG
>NW_011472729.1:0-1652 GCF_000754665.1 Bison bison bison
TGAGTCTGAGTGAACTCCGGGAGTTGGTGATGGACAGGAAGGCCTGGCGTGCTGCGATTCATGGAGTCACAAAGAGTCGGACACGACTGACCGACTGAACTGAACTGAACTGAACTGACATGATATTACACTTTGGTTCTCAGATTTTCCATCTTGTGTCCTAGAGGATAAGCTCCATGAGGGGGGAACTACTAGTTATCTTCTCTGCTATCTGTCCATTGTCTAGAAAACTGCCGGGCACACACTTGGTGCACAGGTATATTTGTCAACTGAGTGGAATCATAAAGCCATCGGACTGGATGAGGATGAGAAGGAGTGAAGGTAGGTAGCTAGGCATCAGGTCTCCTTTCTCCCAATAGAAGGGAGTGTATAGTGCACCTCCCCTTTAAGTAACAAAAACAAAAATTCTGAAGGTCACTGATTCCCAATGGGCAAGAGTCCTGAAGCAGAGAATTTGGATCCCGGGGCCCCACCTGATGCTCAGCCTCACAGTGGCTGCCTAGAGGGCATGTTAAAGGAATTTGGGATAAGTTCCACCCCCAACCAATCTCTGGAGAATGAAAACAGGAGCTGGTGAAGAACCCCAGGGACTTGAAGACACAACCACGAACGTAGGGCTGGCTGATGCTGATACTGGTGGGGGCTGCTGATGAACGCGATGATGAGCCAGTCAGCATAACTCTCTGGCCTCTTGAGCAGGCCTGGGAAGGCTGGCTTGAACCAGACCATGCCTCCAGGCTGGATATGATCCAGAACGCTTCAATGGCATAGAGTACAGCAGCCACTAAGGCAAATGCAGTGGCACTGATGACCCAGTTTCGGGTGGAGCCTGGAGGCAAGAACTTGATGTAGGTGGCACCGAAGATGATGGTCATTGAGAGGCAGGAGATGGAGAAGTAAAAGGTGTGGTTGCAGAGAAAGCTGTCCCAGGAGAAGGGAGCCCACAAACTCTCCTATGAAGATGGTGAGGGTCTCGGTAAACCAGAGGCACCATGAACATGCACCAGTTAATTACGCCCCCCTCAGTGGCCCCCAGCGAGAAGATCACACTGGTGGAGAGCAGATGCCCCAAGTGGAGGAAGAAGCCTATGATGGGCTTGGGGCCCAGGCCTGAGGACGGGCACATGGTGATCATGGTGGTCAGGCAGGTCACCGGCACCCATTTGTAGCCTTGCTTGTTTTTCAACCAAGGGCTTATGAATACTTAAACAGAGTTTGATGTTTTCTGGTTTCAGTTTTGCTTTGCCAGTTAAGCTCTGTTTCTGCCTCAATTCTTTTTTCTCTAGAAAATATAGAACCACTGACCCCTCGAACTGATGTGCTGATCTGAACAAGTAAGACCACATATTCTCAGCCCAGAAAGGCTCCTGGTGGTTACTGTAAAGTCCCCTAAAATAGAAGCACAGCGCACCCCTGGCATGCAGCCTGCAGCCATTTCCTGCTCCCCTCCTCCTACAAATCCCGGCTGAGCCTTGCCGTGCTGGGAGTTGATTCTTCTGGGCAGTAAAACAGCTTCTTGCCGGCTTCCTTAAGATAAAGCTACTTTTCTTCTTTTTTTTTTTTAATTTTATTTTATTTTTAAGCTTTACAATATTGTATTAGTTTTGCCAAATATCAAAATGAATCTGCCACAGGTATACCCGCGTTCCCCA
>NW_011472730.1:0-1158 GCF_000754665.1 Bison bison bison
TTTTTTAATTTGTTACTGTTCTTTAACCATTTTGCATTAGGGTATTTGTTTTATTTTCTTAATTATTTTTTGCCAGCCCTCACTAGTATCTCTCAGATAGGTAGTAATATTCTGTAAGCATATTTTCAAAGTTGATTACTTATCTTCTGGGTTTATTTTATAATGTTTTTACTATTTATATTGTGAAATCCCTTTGTGATTTCTTCTCTTGTGTTGTTTTTACTTAGAAAGACCTTGCCATTCTGACTGAGATAAATTGCATAGATCTTTCTGTTTTATGTTTTCTTTTTTAAAAAAAATCTAACTTTTAATTGATGTAAATTTTATGGCCTACAGTATGAAGTATGATCTTTTTTTTTTTTTTTCAAATTAAACAATTTTCATAGCACCACTTTTTAAGTACTGTTTGCTCATGGAATTTTGGTGACACTTTTATCACATATGAACATTATATCGTGTCTAATTTATCTGTGAGTCTTCTACCACTGTGAGGATGTAGTTATTTCAACTTTATTGTCATTTTAGAATCTGGTGAGTAAGTTTTCATTTTTTTGCAACATTTTTTACTGCTTTCATTATGCTTTTTCTCAAAATAACTGTTTCTAGATAGATGCAGTCAAAGCTCTTAAGGGGTGTTACAAGTTTCTCCCCAGTCTTCATCTTATATAGGGAATTTCATAGGGAATCTTGTGTGCTGCTACTACTAAGTCGCTTCAGTCATGTCTGACTCTGCGGCCCTATGGACCGTAGCCCCGAAGGCTCGTCCGTCTATGGGATTCTCCAGGCAAGAATGCTGGAGTGGGTTGCATTTCCTCCTCCAGGGGATCTTCCTGACCCAGGGATCAAACTCATGTCTCTTATTATCATCTCCTGCATTGGCGGGTGGGTTCTTAACCACTAGCGCCACAGGGAATTTCACAGGGAATCTTGTGTGAGTCTGAGGCTTTTGCTATCTCCCCAGAACATTTGTTTCTTGAATTCTTAACATGATTATACTCTAGTCGTGTCCAGCTCTTTGCAACCCCATGGCCGGTAGCCTGCCAGGCTCCTCTGTCCGTGGAATTCTCCAGGCAAGAATCCTGGAGGGGGTAGCCACTGGTACACTTCAGTAATTAAGGTGCTTTTGCTATTGCCTTTTCATCTAGTTTCTGAGTTGTC
>NW_011472731.1:0-554 GCF_000754665.1 Bison bison bison
GTTAGAACTGGACATGGAACAACAGACTGGTTCCAAATAGGAAAAGGAGTACGTCAAGGCTGTATATTGTCACCCTGTTTATTTAACTTATATGCAGAGTACATCATGAGAAACGCTGGGCTGGAAGAAGCACAAGCTGGAATCAAGATTGCCGGAGAAATATCAATCACCTCAGATATGCAGATGACACCACCCTTATGGCAGAAAGTGAAAAGGAACTAAAAAGCCTCTTGATGAAAGTGAAAGAGGAGAGTGAAAAAGTTGGCTTAAAACTCAACATTCAGAAAACGAAGATCATGGCATCTGGTCCCATCACTTCATGGGAAATAGATGGGGAAACAGTGGAAACAGTAGTTGACTTTATTTTTCTGGGCTCCAAAATCACTGCAGATGGTGACTGCAGCCATGAAATTAAAAGACGCTTACTCCTTGGAAGAAAAGTTATGACTAGATAGCATATTAAAAAGCAGAGACATTACTTTGCAAACAAAGGTCCATCTAGTCAAGGCTATGGTTTTTCCAGTGGTCATGTATGGACGTGAGAGTTGGACTGT
>NW_011472732.1:0-1318 GCF_000754665.1 Bison bison bison
GGGACATTCACCACCTACGGGGCCTGGATTCCGAGGATGGAAGGAACGCTGGCTTTTCCAGGCCACGCGGTGCTGGCATGGCTTCATTTGTGCAAAAAGGAAGAGGCATCTCACTGAGTCAGAGGCTGTCCAGCATGCCCAACTCAGGCTCTTTAAAAGCTGTGACCCCGCAACCCCAGAGACAGACCCCCTTCCCCACAACCCCCACCCTCGGACTCTAGCCCCTCTCTGGTTCAGACAAGTCACCTGACAGAAAGGTCAAATGTTCAGACACTGCTCCACTTGGAACCTACCTTGCATTTTCCCACCTGGAAAATCACTTCTGTGATTTTTGAAACTTAAAAATCTCATACGATAACAACTGTTAACTAACTAAGCAATGAGAAATTCCTGGCCTGAGAGCCAGCTGCACACTGAAGGGCTCTGGCTCGGCGGCTGCTCTGCTCGGGGTTCAGAGCAGATGCCACAGGGCGAGGAAGGGGGTCTTCTTCACCCAAGCAACTGATGTCACTTTGTTCAGCTACCTAACTATTTACCTCTCTCTCCTTCCCTGTCTTCCTGCCTCCCTTCCATCTCTCATCTATCTTCAGCTAAGGAGCTATCATCTATCTATTTATCTCTGTGTATCTATGTGTGTATATATGTATCTGTCAAACATCTACCTATCTATCCATCTTGTTCTTGTTCAGTCTCTCAGTCGTGTCCAACTGTTTGAGATCCCATGGACTGCAGCATGCCAGGCTTCCCTGTCCTTCACTCTCCCCCAGAGTTTGCTCAAATTCATGTCCATTGAATTGATGATGCCATTCAACCATCTCATCCTTTGTCATTCCCTTCTCCTCCTGCCCTCAATCTTTCCCAGCAGCAGGGTCTTTTCCAATGAGTCGGCTCTTCATATCAGGTGGCCAAAGTATTAGAGTCTCAGCTTCAACATCAGTCCTTCCAATGAATATTCAGGACTGATTTCCTTTAGGATGCACTGGTTGGATATCCTTGCTGTCCAAGGGACTCTCAAGAGTCTTCTCTAGCACCACAGTTGGAAAGCATCAATTCTTTGCTGCTCAGCCCTTTTTATGATCCAACTCTTACATCCATACATGACTACTGGAAAAACCATAGGTTTCACTACACAGACCTTTGTTGGCAAAGTGATATCTCTGCTTTTTAATATGCTGTCCAGGTTGGTCATAGCTTTTCTTTCAAGGAGTAAGTGTCTTTTAATTTCATGGCTGCAGTCACCATCTGCAGTGATTTTGGAGCCCAAGAAAATAAAATCTCTTACTGTTTCCATTGTTTCCCCATCTATTTGCCATGAAGT
>NW_011472733.1:0-549 GCF_000754665.1 Bison bison bison
TGTTCTTTGTGTTTGATCTTTGTTAATTTGATTAATATGTGTCTTGGGGTGTTTCTCCTTGGGTTTATCCTCTTTGGGACTTTCTGGGTTTCTTGTACTTGGGTGATTATTTCCTTCCCCATTTTAGGGAAGTTTTCCACTATTATCTCCTCAAGTATTTTCTCATGGTCTTTCTTTTTGTCTTCTTCTTCTGGAACCCCTATGATTCGAATGTTGTAGCGTTTAATATTGTCCTGGAGGTCTCTGAGATTGTCCTCATTTCTTTTAATTCATTTTTCTTTTATCCTCTCTGATTCATTTATTTCTACCATTCCATCTTCTAATTCACTAATCTTATCTTCTGCCTCTGTTATTCTACTATTTGTTGCCTCCAGAGTGTTTTTAATTTCATTTATTGCATTATTCATTATATACTGACTCTTTTTTATTTCTTCTAGGTCCTTGTTAAACCTTTCTTGCATCTTCTCAATCCTTGTCTCCAGCTATTTATCTGTGATTCCATTTTAGTTTCAAGATTTTGGATCAATTTCACTATCATTATTCGGAATT
>NW_011472734.1:0-1447 GCF_000754665.1 Bison bison bison
TACTACCCAAAGCAATCTATAGATTCAATTCAATCCCTATCAAGCTACCAACAGTATTTTTCAGAGAACAAATACAAATAATTTCACAATTTGTATGGAAATACGAAAAACCACAGATAGCCAAATCAATCTTGAGAAAGAAGAATGGAACTGGAGGAATGAACCTGCCTGACTTCAGACTATACTACAAAGCTACAGTCATCAAGACAGTATGGTACTGGCACAAAGACAGAAACATAGATCAAGGGAACAAAACAGAAAGCCCAGAGATAAATCAACACAACTATGGACACCTTATCTTTGACAAAGGAGGCAAGAATATACAATGGAGAAAAGACAATCTCTTTAACAAGTGTTGCTAGGAAAATTCGTCAACCACCTATAAAAGAATGAAACTAAAACACTTTCTAACACCATCCACAAAAATAAACCCAAAATGGATTACAGATCTAAATGGAAAACCAGAAACTATAAAACCCTTAGAGGAAAACAGGCAAAACACTCTCTGACATAAATCACAGAAGGATCCTCTATGACCCACCTCCCAGCATAATGGAAATAAAAGCAAAAATAAACAAATGGGGCCTAATTAAAATTAAAAGCTTTTGCACAACGAAGGAAACTATAAGCAAGCTGAAAAGACAGCCTTCAGAATGGGAGAAAATAATAGCAAATGAAGCAACTGACTAAGAATTAATCTAAAAAATATACAAGCAGTTCAATACCAGAAAAATAAATGACCCAATCCAAAAATGGGCCAAAGAACTAAACAGATATTTCTCCGAAGAAGACATATAGGTGGCTAACAAACACATGAAAAGATGCTCAACATCATTCATTATCAGAGAAATGCAAACCAAAATCACAATGAGGTACCATCTCATGCCAGTTAGAATGGCTGCTATCCAAAAGTCTACAAACAATAAATGCTGGAGAGAGCATGGAGAAAAGGGAACCCTCTTAACTGTTGGTGGGAATGCAAACTAGTACAGCCACTATGGAGAACAGTGTGGAGATTCCTTAAAAAACCTCGAGATATAACTGTTATATGACCCAGCAATCCCACTGCTGGGCATACACACTGAGGAAACCAGAATTGAAAGACACATGTACCCCAATGTGCATTACAGCACTGTTCATAATAGCTAGGACATGGAAACAACCTAGATGTCCATTGGCAGATGACTGGATAAGAAAGCAGTGGTACATATACACAATGAAATATTACTTAGCTATTAAAAAGAATGCATTTGAGTCAGATCTAATGAGGTGGATGAAACTGGAGCCTATTATACAGATTGAAGTAAGTCAGAAAGAAAAACACCAATACAGTATGTTAATGCATATATATGAAATTTAGAAAGATGGTAACAATGACCCTATAATGTGAGACAGCAAAGAGACACAGATATAAAAAACAGACTTTTGGACTGTGTGGGAGAATGGG
>NW_011472735.1:0-2125 GCF_000754665.1 Bison bison bison
GATTCTTCCAATCCATGAACATTGTATATTTCTCCATCTATTAGTGTCCTCTTTGATTTCTTTCACCAGTGTTTTATAGTTTTCTATATCTAGGTCTTTAGTTGCTTTACATAGATATATTCCTAAGTATTTTATTCTTTCCGTTGCAATGGTGAATGGAATTGTTTCCTTAATTTCTTTTTCAGTTTTCTCATTATTAGTGTATAGGAATGTAAGGGATTTCTGTGTTTTGATTTTATATCCTGCAACTTTACTATAATCATTGATTAGTTCTAGTAATGTTCTGGTGGAGTCTTTAGGGTTGTCTATGTAGAGGATCATGTCATCTGCAAATAGTGAGAGTTTTACTTCTTCTTTTCCAATTTGGATTCCTTTTATTTCTTTTTCTGCTTTGATTGCTGTGGCCAAAACTTCTAAAACTATGTTGAATAGTAATGGTGAAAGTGGGCACCCTTGTCTTGTTCCTGACTTTAGGGGAAATGCTTTCAATTTTTCACCATTGATGATAACGTTTGCTGTGGGTTTGTCATATATAGCTTTTATTATGTTGAGGTATGTTCCTTCTATTCCTGCTTTCTGGAGAGTTTTTATCATAAATGGATGTTGAATTTTGTCAAAGGTTTTCTCTGCATTTATTGAGATAATCATATGGTTTTTATTTTTCAATTTGTTAATGTGGTGTATTACACTGATTGATTTGCGGATATTGAAGAATCCTTGCATCCCTGGGATAAAGCCCACTTGATCATTGTGTATGATCTTTTTAATGTGTTGTTGGATTCTGATTGCTAGAATTTTGTTAAGGATTTTTGCATCTATGTTCATCAGTGATATTGGCCTGTAGTCTACAAGAGACCCACCTCAAAACAGGGGACACATACAGACTGAAATTGAAGGGCTGGAAAAAGATTTTCCATGCAAATAGGGACCAAAAGAAAGCATGAGTAGCAATACTTATAGCAGATAAAATAGACTTTAAAACAAAGGCTGTGAAAAGAGACAAAGATGGACACTCATAATGATCAAAGGATCAATCCAAGAAGAAGAAGATATAACAATTATAAATATATATGCACCCAACATGGGAGTGCTGCAATATGTAAGACAAATGCTAACAAGTATGAAAGGAGAAATTAATAATAACACAATAATAGTGGGAGACTTTAATACCCCACTCACACCTATGGATAGATCAACTAAACAGAAAATTAACAAGGAAACACAAACGTTAAACAATACAATAGACCAGTTATACCTAATGGATATCTATAGGACATTTCATCCCAAAGCAATGAATTTCACCTTTTTCTCAAGTGCACATGGAACCTTCTCCAGGATAGATCACATCCTGGGTCATAAATCTAGCCTTGGTAAATTCAAAAAAATAGAAATCATTCCAAGCATCTTTTCTGACCACAATGCAGTAAGATTAGATCTCAATTACAGGAGAAAAACTATTAAAAATTCCAACATATGGAGGCTGAACAACACGCTGCTTAATAACCAACAAATCACAGAAGAAATAAAAAAAGAATTCAAAATTTGCATAGAAACTAATGAAAATGAAAACACAACAACCCAAAACCTGTGGGACACTTTAAAAGCAGTCCTAAGGGGAAAGTTCATAGCAATACAGGCATACCTCAAGAAACAAGAAAAAAGTCAAATAAATAACCTAACTCTACACCTAAAGCAACTAGAAAAGGAAGAAATGAAGAACCCCAGGGTTAGTAGAAGGAAAGAAATCTTAAAAATTAGGGCAGAAATAAATGCAAAAGAAACAGAAGAGACCATAGCAAAAATCAACAAAGCCAAAAGCTGGTTATTTGAAAGGATAAATAAAATTGACAGACCATTAGCCAGACTCATCAAGAAACAAAGGGAGAAAAATCAAATCAATAAAATTAGAAATGAAAATGGAGAGATCACAACAGACAACATAGAAATACAAAGGATCATAAGAAACTACTATCAACAATTATATGCCAATAAAATGGACAACGTGGAAGAAATGGACAAATTCTTAGAAAAGTACAACTTTCCAAAACTGGACCAGGAAGAAATAGAAAAGCTTAACAGACCCATCACAAGCACGGAAATTGAAACTGTAATCAAAAATCTTCCA
>NW_011472736.1:0-659 GCF_000754665.1 Bison bison bison
CTTGGAGATAAAGATTGAGAAGATGCAAGAAAGGTTTAACAAGGACCTAGAAGAAATAAAAGAGAGTCAATATAAAATGAATAATGCAATAAATGAAATTAAAAACACTATGGAGGCAACAAATAGTAGAATAACAGAGGCAGAAGATAGGATTAGTGAATTAGAAGATAGAATGGTAGAAATAAATGAATCAGAGAGGATAAAAGAAAAACGAATTAAAAGAAATGAGGACAATCTCAGAGACCTCCAGGACAATATTAAATGCTACTACATTCGAATCATAGGGGTCCCAGAAGAAGAAGACAAAAAGAAAGACCGTGAGAAAATACTTGAGGAGATAATAGTTGAAAACTTCACTAAAATGGGGAAGGAAATAATCACCCAAGTCCAAGAAACCCAGAGAGTCCCAAACAGGATAAACCCAAGGTGAAACACCCCAAGACACATATTAATCAAGTTAACAAAGATCAAACACAAAGAACAAATATTAAAAGCAGCAAGGGAAAAAAAAAAACAAATAACACACAAGGGAATTCCCATTAGGATAACAGCTGATCTTTCAATAGAAACTCTTCAAGCCAGGAGGGAATGGCAAGACATACTTAAAGCAATGAAAGAAAATAACCTACAGCCCAGATGATTGTACCCAGCAAGGATCT
>NW_011472737.1:0-574 GCF_000754665.1 Bison bison bison
CAGTCTGTTGTTCCATGTCCAGTTCTAACTGATGCTTCCTGACCTGCATACAGGTTTCTCAAGAGGCAGATCAGGTGGTCTGGTATTCCCATCTCTTTCAGAATTTTCCACTTTTATTGTGATCGACACAGTCAAAGGCTTTGGCATAGTCAAAAAAGCAGAAGTAGATGTTTTCCTGGAACTCTCTTGCTTTTTCGATGATCCAGCGGATGTTGGCAATTTGATCTCTGGTTCCTCTGCCTTTTCTAAAAACCGCTTGAACATCTGGAAGTTCATGGTTCACGTATTGCTGAAGCCTGGCTTGGAGAATTTTGAGTCATTACTTTACTAGCGTGTGAGATGAGTGCTGCTGCTGCTGCTGCTAAGTCGCTTCAGTCGTGTCCGACTCTGTGCGACCCCATAGACGGCAGCCCACCAGGCTCCCCCGTCCCTGGGATTTTCCAGGCAAGAGTACTGGAGTGGGGTGCCATTGAGATGAGTGCAACTGTGTGGTAGTTTGAGCATTCTTTGGCATTGCCTTTCTTTGGGATTGGAATGAAAACTGACCTTTTCCAGTCCTGTGGCCACTGCTGAG
>NW_011472738.1:0-519 GCF_000754665.1 Bison bison bison
AACCCCCTAATCCTACCCAATACTGGTCACACTGGAGATCTTGGGGACGCCCAAACTCCAGTCTGGGGGATCCCAGGAGGTCATCACGCCTTGACCTGCCTAGGGATCGGTCTTCGAAAGGTTGTCACGCCTCAACCTGTTCGGGGAATCTTCAAGTCCCAGGGGTCCCAGGAGGTCATCACGCTTCAACCTGCCCAGGGACCCAATCCTCGGGAGGCCGTCACGCCTCGACCTGCCTGGGGATTTGATCTCTAGGAGGCTATCACGCCTCAGTCTGCCTGGGGATCTGCACCCTGACCCGGGGACGCCTGGCTCTCAGGTTGCAACAGTTCTGGGTAGGATAAACTTCAGAAAGACTCACCCTTAAGGAAATCGAAAGAGGTCTTTTTCTTTTCTCCCTGTCATGACTGTCTTTCAGATGGGAAATAACAAATCCACTTCCCGGCAGACGCCCTTGAAATGTATCCTTGATAACTGGAAGCTGTTCGATCCTCTAGCTCTAAGGAGAAGTCGTTTGAA
>NW_011472739.1:0-586 GCF_000754665.1 Bison bison bison
CATCCATACATGACCACAGAAAAAACCATAGCCTTGACTAGACAGACCTTTGTTGGCAAAGTAATGTCTTTGCTTTTTAATATGCTGTCTAGGTTGGTCATAACTTTCCCTCCAGAAGTAAGCATCTTTTAATTTCATGGCTTGCAATCACCATCTGTAGTGAATTTGAGCCCCCCAAAAAATAAAATCTGACACTCTTTCCACTGTTTCCCCATCTATTTCCCATGAAGTGATGAGACCAGATGCCATAATCTTCATTTACTGAATGTTGAGCTTTAAGCCAACTTTTTCACTCTCCTCTTTCACTTTCATCAAGAGGCTTTTTAGTTCCTCTTCATTTTCTGTCATGAGGGTGGTGTCATCTGCATATTCGAGGTTATTGATATTTCTCCCAGCAATCTTGATTCCAGCTTGTGCTTCCTCCAGCCCAGCGTTTCTCATGATGTACTCTGCATATAAGTTAAATAAGCAGGGTGACAATATACAGCCTTGACATACTCTTTTCCTATCTGGAACAAGTCTGTTGTTCCATGTCCAGTTGTAACTGTTGCTTCCTGACCTGCATATATGTTTCTCAAGAGGCAGG
>NW_011472740.1:0-501 GCF_000754665.1 Bison bison bison
AAATAAAAGCCATATAATTATCTCAATAGATGCAGAGAAAGCCTTTGACAAAATTCCACATCCATTTATGATAAAAACTCTCCAGAAAGCAGGAATAGAAGGAACATACCTCAACATAATAAAAGCTATATATGACAAACCCACAGCAAACATTATCCTCAATGGTGAAAAATTGAAAGCATTTCCTCTAAAGTCAGGAACAAGACAAGGGTTCCCCCTTTCACAATTACTATTCAACATAGTTCTGGAAGTTTTAGCCACAGCAATCAGAGCAGAAAAAGAAATAAAAGGAATCCAAATTGGAAAAGAAGAAGTAAAACTCTCACTATTTGCAGATGACATGATCCTCTACATAGAAAACCCTAAAGACTCCACCAGAAAATTACTATAACTATTCAATGAATATAGTAAAATTGCAGGATATAAAATCAACACACAGAAATCCCTTGCATTCCTATACACAAATAATGAGAAAACAGAAAGAGAAATTAAGGAAACAAT
>NW_011472741.1:0-1028 GCF_000754665.1 Bison bison bison
TCTCCACTTTCACTTTCATCAAGAGGCTTTTTAGTTCCTCTTCACTTTCTAGCATAAGGGTGGTGTCATCTGCATATCTGAGGTTACTGATATTTCCCCCGGCAATCTTGATTCCAGTTTGTGTATCTTCCAGTCCAGCATGTCTCATGATGTACTCTGAATATAAGTTAAATAAACAGGGTGACAATATACAGCCTTGACGAACTCCTTTTCCTATTTGGAACCAGTCTGTTGTTCCACGTCCAGTTCTAACTGTTGCTTCCTGACCTGCATACGGATTTCTCAAGAGGCAGATCAGCTGGTCTGGGATTCCCATCTCTTTCAGAATTTTCCACAGTTGATTGTGATCCACACAGTCAAAGGCTTTGGCATTGTCAATAAAGCAGAAATAGATGTTTTTCTGGAACTCTCTTGCTTTTTCCATGATCCAGTGGATGTTGGCAATTTGATTTCTGGTTCCTCTGCCTTTTCTAAAACGAGCTTGAACATCAGGAAGTTCACGGTTCACATATTGCTGAAGCCTGGCTTGGAGAATTTTGAGCATTACTTTACTAGAGTGTGAGATGAGTGCAATTGTGAGGTCCTTTGAGCATTCTTTGGCATTGCCTTTCTTTGGGATTGGAATGAAAACTGACCTTTTCCAGTCCCGTGGCCACTGCTGAGTTTTCCAAATTTGCTGGCATATTGAGTGCAGGACTTTCACTGCATCATCTTTCAGGATTTGAAAGAGCTCAACTGGAATTCCATCACCTCCACTAGCTTTGTTCGTAGTGATGCTTTCTAAGGCCCACTTGACTTCACATTCCAGGATGTCTGGCTCTAGGTCAGTTATCACACCATCGTGATTATCTGGGTCATGAAGATCTTTTTTGTAGTTCTTCTGTGTATTCTTGCCACCTCTTCTTAATATCTTCTGCTTCTGTTAGGTCCATACCATTTCTGTCCTTTATCGAGCTCATCTTTGCATGAAATGTTCCTTTGGTAGCTCTGATTTTCTTGAAGAGATCCCTAGTCTTTCCCATTCTGTT
>NW_011472742.1:0-510 GCF_000754665.1 Bison bison bison
TCAAGGGGCAGGTCAGGTGGTCTGGTATTCCCATCTCTTGAAGAATTTTCCACAGTTTATTGTGATCCATACTGTCAAAGGCTTTGGCATAGTCAATAAAGCAGAAATAGATGTTTTTCTGGAACTCTCTTGCTTTTTCGATGATCCAGCGATGTTGGCAATTTGATCTCTGGTTCCTCTGCCTTTTCTAAAACCAGCTTGAACATCAGGAAGTTCACGGTTCACATATTGCTGAAGCCTGGCTTGGAGAATTTTGAGCATTACTTTACTAGTGTGTCAGATGAGTGCAATTGTGCAGTAGTTTGAGCATTCTTTTCCATTGCCTTTCTTTGGGATTGGAATGAAAACTGACCTTTTCTAGTCCTGTGGCCACTGCTGAGTTTTCCAAATTTGCTGACATATTGAGTGCAGCAGTTTCACAGTATCATCTTTCAGGATTTGAAATAGCTCAACTGGAATTCCATCACCTCCACTAGCTTTGTTCATAGTGATTCTTTCTAAGGCCCACTT
>NW_011472743.1:0-632 GCF_000754665.1 Bison bison bison
GGCGTCCCGGTCGCGGAGACCATCGGGGGTGAGACGGAGACTCTGGGCCAAGGCTCCGAACGCTGCATCCCAGGAAGAGGCCAGGGTCGGGCGCCGGGTCGGTGGCCCGTGTATGGTCTCCATTCGGCCACCTACGGACCAGGCCGGCTCCAGAACCTCTCTCTATAGCTCTTTAATTTACGCCAGATCGAGGGAAGGTGAAGGAACAGGGCAACTTCCGGCTCGGCCCCCGGCAAACCTGAGAGCGGCCGCAGTTCCCCGTTGTCTGGAGACCAGCTAAGGCAGACAGGCACACGCGCGCCGGCTGGATTTGGACGCGCGCCGGCTGAATTTGGCAGCGGGGTTCAAAAGCACTGGGCCGCGGTGGGATGGCTCGAGGGAAGCGCCAGATTAGAGCATGCGCCCTGACAGCTCGTGGGCCACCCTCTGGGCTATGCGCAGGCGCAGTGCGGTGGTCAGACATCCCGCCCCCACCCTCCCAGCCTTTACTTAACTTTAGGTTCATTCACTCAGTCGTGGCCCATTCCTTCCGACCCAGGAACTGCAGCACACCAGGCTTCCCTGTCCATCACCAACTCCCAGAGCTTGCTCAAACTCATGTCCATCCAGTCTGTGATACCATCCGACTATCT
>NW_011472744.1:0-1865 GCF_000754665.1 Bison bison bison
GGACAGGGAGGCCTGGCGTGCTGTGATTCATGGGGTCGCAAAGAGTTGGACATGACTGAACGACTGATCTGATCTGATCTGAATGTGAAACTGTCCACTTCACCATGAATTCCTTATTTATATCGACCATTATCTCCTCACCCCACAAGTCCCCATTGTGCTTGCATGCCAAGTCTTCTGAGTCCTGTCCAGCTCTTTGCAA
Organism: Bison bison bison; assembly: GCF_000754665.1. Taxonomy (NCBI): domain Eukaryota; kingdom Metazoa; phylum Chordata; class Mammalia; order Artiodactyla; family Bovidae; genus Bison; species Bison bison. The sequence continues at coordinate 203 of NW_011472744.1, forward strand.
CATCATGGACTGTAACCTGCAACCCCATGGACTGTAACCTGCCAGGATCCTCTGTCCGTGAGATTCTCTGGGCAAGAATACTGGAGTGGGTTACCATTTCTGCTCCACAAGTCATCATTGCACATTTGTAATTCATCTGTCCTAATTGCTCTGTTTACCATCTTTGTAAACTTGTTTATTTGAAAAAGGTAGGAGAAGGGTCTCAGGTACAAATTAAACCAGCATATCTGTATATGAGGAATCAACAGTGGACAAATCCAACACTTATTTTCCCCAGTAACTGGCTTCTCAACTTCTTTCTACATCATTCTATGAGCCCTCTGTTGGTCCTGAATCCAAAATCCTGTTTGTCATGGTCATCTCATGCATTCTTTTTGACTACAAGGGCGTTTCCCCATGCTCTGCCGATGAGAGATGCTGTCGATAAAGACTAACTTCCCTGACATTTCTGAGCAAACTCTAGGAACTGGAGGTCAGTCAGTGAGTGACAGTCTCCAGGGCCAGAAGGAAAGAAATATTTTTGTTTTAATAACAACTGGGGAGAGCCTGTTCTGTTCACAAAAATCATTATTGTTTTTACTACTATAAAATGCTCCCTTATGTAATAAGTGTGTGCGTGTGTGCTAAGTCACTTTGAATATGTAATAAGTAAGGAGCTTTAAAAAATCAGCTATGCAAAATAAGGGGATTGTGCTGTTAAGAGGAAAACGAAATGAAGAAGGCATTCTCAAAGCTCCCTGACCAGAATTTCCAAAGTTCCTGTTTCTCCATCCAAATCCATTCCAGTCCCAGAAGTTGTGTGCTATAGCATGAACATCCATGGATGATTCCCAGTCCTGTGGCTGGTGGGGACTCCAGATAACCGGTGTCCATCCTAGTAATGTTTTGGGAGGCTGGTTCACTTTTCAGCCTGATTCTGGGTGTTTGGTTACTATCCCCACACTCCCACATCCCTCCTCATCCTCCTCCCCTGTAAGGACTCCACCTCCCTCCTCTGTGATCTTGGGATTTTACTGATTAACAAATCAGAAATGATGTCTAACAGTTGCCTAGTGACTGTGTGCTAGACTGTGTACTCAGTGCTTCGTATATTGTTCATTGACTGGTCAGAACTGCTCTCTAAAGTAGGTACTATCTTTCCCCTTGCTGGGGAAAGAAGCTGAGACTTGACCTCAGGAGTCTATCTCAGGTTTCCCAATGGGGAAGCAGCAGTGCCTTGATTCTCCCTGTTCTGCCTGACTCCAAGGCTTCTTTCTGTTTCACACCAGTACCTCACAACTCCTTTGTATTCAAACCCCAAGGAGTCACATTCTCCCACATTTCTTGGACTTGAAAATCCCTTAAAGGGGAATATTTCTGGGACGGAAAGTGCTTCTCATCCTCAGGTTTCACTTTTCTTGTTACAGTCAGTTTTGCTTTCTAGAGTATTCAGCACTAGTACAATGGGTTTTCAGAACATGTAAGAGAGAAACCAACAGGAATATTTAAATTATCTTCCCCATCACTAAGAGTCTGTGTTAAGCATTCAAGTTTGTATCAAAGAAAGATTGGATAGTTTATATCAACCTCCCTGACCCTTTGGCCTCTGAAATGAGTACAGCTGAATATGCTCTGGTTTGAAAAACTGAAATGAACCCAATGGCTTCTTTTTCTCCTTTTCTTT
>NW_011472745.1:0-788 GCF_000754665.1 Bison bison bison
GTATTGGAGTTTCAGCTTCAGCATCAGTCCTTCCAATGAACACCGAGGACTGATCTCCTTTAGGATGGACTGGTTGGATCTCCTTGCAGTCCAACTTTTAAAAATGATCACAATTCACACTGCCAACAAGCAGAAGGGTGCATTTTCTGCATCTTCTCTGGCACCTTATGTCGTCATTTTTCATGTGTATTGACTGATCTCTTTTGCCATGGGCTATTAATTCATAGGCGGCTGTGCCCGTTGCAGCCGTCCAAGGTAAGGACAGTTGGCTGCGCTTTGCTGGAGCAGCCATGAAGAGATACCCCACATGCAAGGTGAGAAAAACCCAAGTAAGACAGTAGGTGTTGCAAGAGGGCATCAGAGGGCAGACACACTGAAACCATACTCACAGAAAACTAGTCAATCAAATCACACTAGGACCACAGCCTTGTCTAACTCAATGAAACTAAGCATGCCCGTGGGGCAACCCAAGATGGGTGGGTCATGGTGGAGAGATCTGAGAGAATGTGGTCTGCTGGAGAAGGGAATGGCAAACCACTTCAGTATTCTTGCCTTGAGAACCCCATGAACACTATGAAAAGGCAAAATGATAGGATATTAAAAGAGAAACTCCCCAGGTCAGTAGGTGCCCAATATGCTACTGGAGATCAGTGGAGAAATAACTCCAGAAAGAATGAAGGGATGGAGCCAAAGCAAAAAGAATACCCAGCTGTGGATGTGACTGGTGACAGAAGCAAGATCCGATGCTGTAAAGAGCAATATTGCATAGGAACCTGGAATGTCAGGTC
>NW_011472746.1:0-961 GCF_000754665.1 Bison bison bison
CTTTTAAGGCATAACACATTTACATTTATATACAGGCAACTGTTGAAGAACAGAGAATAACATTTGTGCCTTGAGAGTTTATAGGTACATTGTGACCAGACCTACTTGGACAGCTGAAAGAACAAAGGATTCTGGCAACAAGTAGTTTGCAACCACCAGCCACATCCCATCCCCAATTCAGCAACTCATCTCTCATTGTATTGACCCACGGATCAATTACCAAAATTATTACCAAAATCCGGGGCGATGTTTAAATAGATTCTCTAATCTGCTTTGTATTACAGTTTTCTTAGAACTTTGATTTACATAAACACATGGATGCAAGTGGCAATGGGACATTGTTAAAACTGCTTTGTAAACTGTCACTGAAGAGAGATGACCTGAACAAAAGGAGAAAATGCATGGTATAACATTTTCGGAACTACTGTTGGCAATTTTAAAAAGTTGTTTCTTAGAGCAGTAAGGTTGCTTTTGTCATACAGCGGACACAAGATGTCTCTAATCATCCATCTTTTCTGATTCCTTTTACTAGAGTATTTCATCCAAAGACTTTTTTCAATATAGAGATGGCTAAGTTCTTTCTTATTTTAGCATTACTAGCTCTAATTCCCGGAGAAGGCAATGGCACCCCACTCCAAGTACTCTTGCCTGGAAAATCAAATTGACAGAGGAGCCTGGTAGGCTGCAGTCCATGGGGTCATGAAGAGTCGGACATGACTTAGTGACTTCACTTTCACTTTTCACTTTCATGCATTGGAGAAGGAAATGGCAACCCACTCCAGTGTTCTTGCCTGGAGAATCCCAGGGACGGGGAGCCTGGTGGGCTGCCGTCTATGGGGTCGCACAGAGTCGGACACAACTGAAGCGACTTAGCAGCAGCAGCAGCAGCTCTAATTACATGTAAATGGAAAATGTCTTACAACTTATAATATCTATGACTTCTTCACCCAGATCTCAAGCT
>NW_011472747.1:0-838 GCF_000754665.1 Bison bison bison
TCTACATATAAGTTAAATAAACAGGGTGACAATATACAGCCTTGACGAACTCCTTTTCCTATTTGGAACCAGTCTGTTGTTCCATGTCCAGTTCTAGTTCTTGTTTCCTGACCTGCATACAGGTTTCTCAAGAGGCAGGTCAGGTGGTCTGGTATTCCCATCTCTTTCAGAATTTTCCACAGTTTATTGTCATCCACACAGGCAAAGGCTTTGGCATAGTCAGTAAAGCAGAAATAGATGATTTTCTGGAACTCTCTTGCTTTTTCCATGATCCAGAGGATGTTGGAAATTTCATCTCTGGTTCCTCTGCCTTTTCTAAAACAGCTTGAACATCAGGAAGTACACGGTTCACATATTGCTGAAGCCTGGCTTGGAGAATTTTGAGCATTACTTTACTAGCGTGTGAGATGAGTGCAATTGTGCAGTAGTTTGAGCATTCTTTGGCATTGTCTTTCTTTGGGATTGGAATGAAAACTGACCTTTTCCAGTCCTGTGGCCACTGCTGAGTTTTCCAAATTTGCTGGCATATTGAATGCAGCACTTTCACAGCATCATCTTTCAGGATTTGAAATAGCTCAACTGGAACGCCATCACCTCCACTAGCTTTGTTCATAGTCATGCTTTCTAATGCCCACTTGACTTCACATTCCAGGATGTTTGACTCTAGGTGAGTTATCACACCATCATGATTATCTGGGTCGTGAAGAACTTTTTTGTACAGTTCTTCTGTGTATTCTTGCCACCTCTTCTTAATATCTTCTACTTCTGTTAGGTCCCATACCATTTCTGTCCTTTATCGAGCCCATCTTTGCATGAAATGTTCCCTTGATATCTCTAA
>NW_011472748.1:0-1384 GCF_000754665.1 Bison bison bison
AGCTGAGGGGAAGGCAGTAGAAAGGCAGGGAGTTGCGGAGAACCAGCAGTGGCAGTTCTTGAGAAAGAGCAAAGCCTAACAACTGAACTGAGGAGAGATGGGAGCTCTGAAATGGAGAGCCTGGGAGGTACACCTCAGGAAACTGCAGGAAGCCAAGAGAGGGGTTGAGAAACAAGCCTTGGTTTTGTGGGAAAGGAAAACAGTGGGCAGGAGGTGGTCACCAAATGCCAGAGAAAGGAAATAGTAGTAATACTGGCCACTGGTCATGAGAATACGTCTCATCTGAGGACTGATTTACTGTATGAATGGGCGGGCTTATTAAAGCCTTATCTCAATCTTACTCACAATATCACTTGGCAGTCCCATAAATCTTGACTCGTGATCCACTGATGTTTTTGTTACACTATGTTAAATTGCCTATGAAAAAGCAGGAAGGCATTAGATTTGGGTAGATGAACTGTTGCTGCTAACAAGGCATTTTTCCCCAGGAGACCTGGGGAAAAGACCCTTTTTCTATGCTTTTAGTAATTTTGGAGAGATCAAATCCAATTGCTAAGAAATGGAAACCTTGGTACCATTTATTCTAAGATTTTTTTTCTTAAAAGTGGATAAATCTAGACTTTTGAAAAAAAAATGGTGGAAAATATTAGAGGAGAGTTTCAGAAATGGGAATATACTTTGAAGCACCACTTTTTTAAAATTCAAAAGCTGACCAGAATTATATATAAATGAACACAAAACATAGCTCATAGAACACGAGTCCATATTTACCGTTATCCCTAATTCAATTTTGTATATCAGTGTCAATTAAATCAATCAGTATCTGAGTCAATTAAATGCATATTACTGTGGTGAAAGTTTGAGATCAGTGGTTCACAATGAATGTTGTCATTTGGTATAATTTTGAAATAATAATGCAAGGATAGCTGCAGCAGATAGCCAAGGTAGCTGCTGCCAACTTTGATTTTGCCTGTGAAACATCACAAACAACACAAAAACGAATGAAAAGGAACCGTTAGATACTGACCTAACCATTTGGATATTTTAAAACCAAAAAGTTTAGAGGATAAAGAAATTGATTCAAAAATAAAATAAAACCTGCTGATAAGGATTACCTCACTATGATTCATTTAAGTACTAGGAAACATTGAGTATTATGTTAGCAACTTAATCTCAAATAATTCAGAAAAAAGTTGCACTGCTATATAATTTTATGTAAGTTTAAGATTGTTTAAAAATTACTAAAACTTTTTGCATATGCAATTACAATGTAAATATATATAGATGTGGTGGTTTAGTTGCTAAGTTGTGTCTGACTCTTGTGACCACATGAACTGTAGCCTGCCAAGCTCCTCTGTCCATGAGATTCTCCAGGCAAGAATAC
>NW_011472749.1:0-540 GCF_000754665.1 Bison bison bison
TGATTGCTCAGAGCTTTTGTGTAATAAAGTTTTATTTAAGTATAAAGGAGATAGAGAAAGCTTCTGACATAGGCATCTGAAGTGGGCAGAAAGAGTACCTGCTTGCTAGTGTTAGCAATGAAGTTATATAATCCAAAGAATGTCTGGCGGTTGTAAATACCTCATCAGACCTACTCCCATAATTTACATTTTAAGATAACAGTGTCCTCAGGCAAGATACATCCTTGTAAAGACCAGGTCTACTCCCATAATTAACATTTTAAGATAACAGAAGGTTTAATCCAAAGACTGTCCTTAGGCAGGATACATTATTGTTATATAATTCTAAGGAATGTAGAGAAGGAAAAAAAGTTTGTCCTTTCTTCCTCCTTGAGAATTCCAGACCCCTCTCTCCTTGGGGCCCCCTAGACTCCTTATCAACCTGCCTAGGAACTGACTCTCTCAATCCTGGGAGGGACTGGGGGCAGGAGGAGAAGGGGACGACAGAGGATGAGATGGCTGGATGGCATCACTGACTCAATGGACGTGAGTCTGAGTGAA
>NW_011472750.1:0-940 GCF_000754665.1 Bison bison bison
CCTCCCTCCTCCCTCCCCATACCATCCCTCTGGGTTGTCCCAGTGCACCAGCCCCAAGCATCCAGTACTCTGTGGGAGAGGGAGAGGGTGGGATGATTTGGGAGAATGGCATTGAAATATGTATAATATCATATATGGAACGAGTCACCAGTCCAGGTTTGATGCACGATACCTTCAATTCTTATGTCTGCCCTGATCATTGCTTTTCCTCCAACTCTAGTCACTTATCTACAAAAAAAATTAAAAGAATAGTATTCTTCAAAAGAAATTACTTCTCTTCAAATTCTCATTTAATTTTTTTTTTGTAGAATAATTGACTAGTACAGCAATTTGAGTGCCCACTACTTTTGATATTACCATAAGTTATAATTAATTTTTCAGTTCAGTTACTCAGTTGTGTTCAACTCTTTACGACCCATGGACTGCAGCACTTCAGGCTTCCCTGTCCTTCACCAACTCCCAGACCTTGCACAAACTCATGTTCATCAAGTCGGTGATGCCATCCAACCATCTCATCCTGTGTTGTCCCCTTCTCCTGCCTTCAATCTTTCCCAGCATCAGGGTCTTTTCCAATGAGTCAGTTCTTCACATCAGGTGACAAAAGTATTGGAGTTTCAGCCTCAGCATCAATCTTTCCAATAAATATTCAGGACTGATTTCCTTTAGGCTTGATCTCCTTGCAGTCTGAGGGACTCTGAAGAGTCTTCTCCAACACCACAGTTCAAAAGCATCAATTCTTCGGCATTTAGCTTTCTTTATGGTCCAACTCTCACATCCATACATGACCACTGGAAAAACCATAGCCTTGACTAGCTGGACCTTTGTTGGCAAATAATATCTCTGGTTTTAAATATGCTGTCTAGGTTGGCCATAGCTTTTCTTCCAAGGAGCAAGCATCTTTTAATTTCATGGCTGCAGTCACCATCTGCAGTGATTTTGG
>NW_011472751.1:0-851 GCF_000754665.1 Bison bison bison
TTCCTCCCGGTTCTACCACCGAGACAGGGTGGAGATGCACCAGGGGTAGACCTGATGGAATCCCTGACTGACGTTCAGCTCCTCACCTTGCTTGCCTCTGATGCAACCCGGGATGCAATCAGAGTAACCTTCTGGAATACCTCCAAGGCTAAGACCACTGGGGGCACCTTTCATCACCTGAGTGCCTGTGCACGACCCTGAGTATATTCCTGACCACAATAAGACTGATACGAACATAAAACTGAGATGTTCTTTCCAAGCATCACCACACCAGTGTAAGAGTTTCCTCTGGTCCACTAAGAGCCAGCATTACCAAAGGGAAAAAAAAAATCCATTGTAATTCCAATCTGAGTAACCTTTAACCTCAGAGATGCTCTTGGAGCTAGTGCTCCATCTAGCTTCCAAATTTTCCATGCCTAGCGAGGCTAGGTGCTTCCTGACAACCAATCCAAGTTTGGGATCTAAGTCACAGTAACAGTATAATCACAAGTCCCTTGAAAGTCCGACAGATTAGATTCGTACTTCTAATTCCCAAGGAGTTATGAAATGGTCAAAGAGACCAAAAAGTTAGACCAAGAAAGGAGAGTTTGGTCCACATGCTTTATCCATTTCCAGTCGGTCCCCAAAGAAGACATTGGGTGTCTCTTGGCATTGGCAGGTCGGGATAAACCCCCAACAGGTTTCTGCCATAAGCTGTATGAGGTCACCGCGGAATCGCAGAGCAGGGCTCCTCACTTGCTTCATGCAGGGCATTTCATTCATTCATGCAAGCACACCGTAGAGTTAGTAAAGCATAGCAGAAAACGTGTTTGCTAGGAGAACAAAGAACTAGAACTCCAAGCATCCTTACC
>NW_011472752.1:0-801 GCF_000754665.1 Bison bison bison
TCCCTGTCCATCACCATCTCCCGGAGTTCATGCAAACTCACATCCATCAAGTCGGTGATGCCATCCAACCATCTTATCCTTTGTCTTCTCCTTCTCCTCCTGCCTTCAATCCTTCCCAGCATCAGGATCTTTTCTAATAAGTCGACTCTTCACATCAGGTGGCCAAAGTATTGGAGCTTCAGCTTCAGCAACAGTCTTTCCAATGAATATTCAGGGTTGATTTCCTTTAGATGGACTGATTGGATCTCCTTGCAGCCCAAGGGACTCTGAAGAGTCTTCTCCAACACCACAGTTCAAAAGCATCAATTCTTTGGCGCTCAGCTTTCTTTCTGGTCCAACTATCACATCCATACATGACTACTGGAAAAATCATAGCTTTGACTAGATGGACCTTTGTCGACAAAGTGATGTCTTTGCTTTTTATTTTGCTGTCTAGGTTGGTCATAGGTTTTCTTCCCTACTGCACTAACAGAGCACCTAAGATCACACATGCCACCAGGCAACCAAGCCCACAAGCCTCAACTAAGACATGCCACAACTAAGACACATGCAGCCAAATGAGTATTTTTTAAAAAGTTCGAGAAAATTAACATTTGACGTTGAAAATGACCCTGTACACCAGCCTTGGACTCCAACCAAGTTTTTTAACCTTGAAGCTCATTTCCTCATTAGTAAAAGGGGAAACAGAGTTGTTACAAGTACCTGTTAAGTTTCCATTCAGTTCAGTTCAGTCACTCAGTCGTGTCTGACTCCTTGCGACCTCATGAATCGCAGCACGCCAGGCCTCCCTGTCCATCACCA